>NW_027420247.1:0-38655 GCF_009905375.1 Apium graveolens
AGTCACTTGCCACATATATTGGTACATTTGACCTTTTAACATCATCACATGCAATTTAACATCCTTTAACCACCTCTTGGTACCACATTTATACGAGTCAATTTTGGGCCACATTTTGGCTCTAATCAACCTGTAATCACTCTTCACCATATGAGTCACTTTGCACCTATAAGAGTAACTTGCCACCATATATTGGTACAATTGACCTTTTAACATCATATACATGCAATTTAACTCCTTTAACCACCTCTTGGTACACATTTATACGAGTCAATTTTGGGCCACATTTGGCTCTAATCAACCATGTAAGTCACTCTTCACCATATTAGAGTCACTTTGCACCCTATAAAGAATACTTGCCACCATATATTGGTACAATTGACCTTTTAACATCATCAACATGCAATTTTAACATCCTTTAACCACCTCTTGGTACCACATTTATACGACGTCAATTTTAGGCACATTTTGGCTCTAATCAACCATGTAATCACTCTTCAATATTAGAGTCACTTTGCACCCTATAAGAGTCACTTGCCACCATATATTGGTACAATTGACCTTTTAACATCATATACATGCAATTTACATTCCTTTAACCACCTCTTGGTACCACATTTATACGAGTCAATTTTGGGCCACATTTTGGCTCTAATCAACCATGTAAATCACTCTTCACCATATTAGAGTCACTTTGCACCCTATAAGAGTCACTTGCCACCATATATTGGTACAATTGACCTTTTAACATCATCAACATGCAATTTACATCCTTTAACCACCTCTTGGTACCACATTTATACGAGTCAATTTTAGGCCACATTTTGGCTCTAATCAACCATGTAAGTCACTCTTCACCATATTAGAGTCACTTTGCACCCTATAAGAGTCACTTGCCACCATATATTGGTACAATTGACCTTTTAACATCATCAACATGCAATTTAACATCCTTTAACCACCTCTTGGTACCACATTTATACGAGTCAATTTTGGGCCACATTTTGGCTCTAATCAACCATGTAAGTCACTCTTCACCATATTAGAGTCACTTTGCACCCTATAAGAGTCACTTGCCACCATATATTGGTACAATTGACCTTTTAACATCATATACATGCAATTTAACTTCCTTTAACCACCTCTTGGTACCACATTTATACGAGTCAATTTTGGGCCACATTTTGGCTCTAATCAACCATGTAAGTCACTCTTCACCATATTAGAGTCACTTTGCACCCTATAAGAGTAACTTGCCACCATATATTGGTACAATTGACCTTTTAACATCATCAACATGCAATTTAACATCCTTTAACCACCTCTTGGTACCACATTTATACGAGTCAATTTTAGGCCACATTTTGGCTCTAATCAACCATGTAAGTCACTCTTCACCATATTAGAGTCACTTTGCACCCTATAAGAGTAACTTGCCACCATATATTGGTACAATTGACCTTTTAACATCATCAACATGCAATTTAACATCCTTTAACCACCTCTTGGTACCACATTTATACGAGTCAATTTTAGGGCCACATTTTGGCTCTAATCAACCATGTAAATCACTCTTCACCATATTAGAGTCACTTTGCACCCTATAAGAGTCACTTGCCACCATATATTGGTACAATTGACCTTTTAACATCATCACATGCAATTTAACATCCTTTAACCACCTCTTGGTACCACATTTATACGAGTCAATTTTAGGCCACATTTTGGCTCTAATCAACCATGTAAGTCACTCTTCACCATATTAGAGTCACTTTGCACCCTATAAGAGTCACTTGCCACCATATATTGGTACAATTGACCTTTTAACATCATCAACATGCAATTTAACATCCTTTAACCACCTCTTGGTACCACATTTATACGAGTCAATTTTGGGCCACATTTTGGCTCTAATCAACCATGTAAGTCACTCTTCACCATATTAGAGTCACTTTGCACCCTATAAGAGTCACTTGCCACCATATATTGGTACAATTGACCTTTTAACATCATATACATGCAATTTACATTCCTTTAACCACCTCTTGGTACCACATTTATACGAGTCAATTTTGGGCCACATTTTGGCTCTAATCAACCATGTAAATCACTCTTCACCATATTAGAGTCACTTTGCACCCTATAAGAGTAACTTGCCACCATATATTGGTACAATTGACCTTTTAACATCATCAACATGCAATTTAACATCCTTTAACCACCTCTTGGTACCACATTTATACGAGTCAATTTTAGGCCACATTTTGGCTCTAATCAACCATGTAAGTCACTCTTCACCATATTAGAGTCACTTTGCACCCTATAAGAGTAACTTGCCACCATATATTGGTACAATTGACCTTTTAACATCATCAACATGCAATTTAACATCCTTTAACCACCTCTTGGTACCACATTTATACGAGTCAATTTTGGGCCACATTTTGGCTCTAATCAACCATGTAAATCACTCTTCACCATATTAGAGTCACTTTGCACCCTATAAGAGTCACTTGCCACCATATATTGGTACAATTGACCTTTTAACATCATCAACATGCAATTTAACATCCTTTAACCACCTCTTGGTACCACATTTATACGAGTCAATTTAGGGCCACATTTTGGCTCTAATCAACCATGTAAGTCACTCTTCACCATATTAGAGTCACTTTGCACCCTATAAGAGTAACTTGCCACCATATATTGGTACAATTGACCTTTTAACATCATCAACATGCAATTTAACATCCTTTAACCACCTCTTGGTACCACATTTATACGAGTCAATTTTAGGGCCACATTTTGGCTCTAATCAACCATGTAAGTCACTCTTCACCATATTAGAGTCACTTTGCACCCTATAAGAGTCACTTGCCACCATATATTGGTACAATTGACCTTTTAACATCATATACATGCAATTTACATTCCTTTAACCACCTCTTGGTACCACATTTATACGAGTCAATTTTGGGCCACATTTTGGCTCTAATCAACCATGTAAGTCACTCTTCACCATATTAGAGTCACTTTGCACCCTATAAGAGTAACTTGCCACCATATATTGGTACAATTGACCTTTTAACATCATCAACATGCAATTTAACATCCTTTAACCACCTCTTGGTACCACATTTATACGAGTCAATTTTAGGCCACATTTTGGCTCTAATCAACCATGTAAGTCACTCTTCACCATATTAGAGTCACTTTGCACCCTATAAGAGTCACTTGCCACCATATATTGGTACAATTGACCTTTTAACATCATCAACATGCAATTTAACATCCTTTAACCACCTCTTGGTACCACATTTATACGAGTCAATTTTAGGCCACATTTTGGCTCTAATCAACCATGTAAGTCACTCTTCACCATATTAGAGTCACTTTGCACCCTATAAGAGTCACTTGCCACCATATATTGGTACAATTGACCTTTTAACATCATATACATGCAATTTAACATCCTTTAACCACCTCTTGGTACCACATTTATACGAGTCAATTTTAGGGCCACATTTTGGCTCTAATCAACCATGTAAGTCACTCTTCACCATATTAGAGTCACTTTGCACCCTATAAGAGTCACTTGCCACCATATATTGGTACAATTGACCTTTTAACATCATCATACATGCAATTTAACATCCTTTAACCACCTCTTGGTACCACATTTATACGAGTCAATTTTAGGGCCACATTTTGGCTCTAATCAACCATGTAAGTCACTCTTCACCATATTAGAGTCACTTTGCACCCTATAAGAGTCACTTGCCACCATATATTGGTACAATTGACCTTTTAACATCATCATACATGCAATTTAACATCCTTTAACCACCTCTTGGTACCACATTTATACGAGTCAATTTTGGGCCACATTTTGGCTCTAATCAACCATGTAAAGTCACTCTTCACCATATTAGAGTCACTTTGCACCCTATAAGAGTCACTTGCCACCATATATTGGTACAATTGACCTTTTAACATCATCAACATGCAATTTAACATCCTTTAACCACCTCTTGGTACCACATTTATACGAGTCAATTTTAGGCCACATTTTGGCTCTAATCAACCATGTAAGTCACTCTTCACCATATTAGAGTCACTTTGCACCCTATAAGAGTCACTTGCCACCATATATTGGTACAATTGACCTTTTAACATCATAACATGCAATTTAACATCCTTTAACCACCTCTTGGTACCACATTTATACGAGTCAATTTTAGGCCACATTTTGGCTCTAATCAACCATGTAAGTCACTCTTCACCATATTAGAGTCACTTTGCACCCTATAAGAGTCACTTGCCACCATATATTGGTACAATTGACCTTTTAACATCATATACATGCAATTTAACATCCTTTAACCACCTCTTGGTACCACATTTATACGAGTCAATTTTGGGCCACATTTTGGCTCTAATCAACCATGTAAGTCACTCTTCACCATATTAGAGTCACTTTGCACCCTATAAGAGTCACTTGCCACCATATATTGGTACAATTGACCTTTTAACATCATCAACATGCAATTTAACATCCTTTAACCACCTCTTGGTACCACATTTATACGAGTCAATTTTAGGGCCACATTTTGGCTCTAATCAACCATGTAAGTCACTCTTCACCATATTGAGTCACTTTGCACCCTATAAGAGTAACTTGCCACCATATATTGGTACAATTGACCTTTTAACATCATCAACATGCAATTTAACACCTTTTACCAACTCTTGGTACCACATTTATACGAGTCAATTTTGGGCCACATTTTGGCTCTAATCAACCATGTAAAGTCACTCTTCACCATATTAGAGTCACTTTGCACCCTATAAGAGTCACTTGCCACCATATATTGGTACAATTGACCTTTTAACATCATCAACATGCAATTTAACATCCTTTAACCACCTCTTGGTACCACATTTATACGAGTCAATTTTGGGCCACATTTTGGCTCTAATCAACCATGTAAGTCACTCTTCACCATATTAGAGTCACTTTGCACCCTATAAGAGTAACTTGCCACCATATATTGGTACAATTGACCTTTTAACATCATCAACATGCAATTTAACATCCTTTAACCACCTCTTGGTACCACATTTATACGAGTCAATTTTAGGCCACATTTTGGCTCTAATCAACCATGTAAGTCACTCTTCACCATATTAGAGTCACTTTGCACCCTATAAGAGTCACTTGCCACCATATATTGGTACAATTGACCTTTTAACATCATCAACATGCAATTTAACATCCTTTAACCACCTCTTGGTACCACATTTATACGAGTCAATTTTGGGCCACATTTTGGCTCTAATCAACCATGTAAGTCACTCTTCACCATATTAGAGTCACTTTGCACCCTATAAGAGTCACTTGCCACCATATATTGGTACAATTGACCTTTTAACATCATCATACATGCAATTTTACTTCCTTTAACCACCTCTTGGTACCACATTTATACGAGTCAATTTTAGGCCACATTTTGGCTCTAATCAACCATGTAAGTCACTCTTCACCATATTAGAGTCACTTTGCACCCTATAAGAGTCACTTGCCACCATATATTGGTACAATTGACCTTTTAACATCATCAACATGCAATTTAACATCCTTTAACCACCTCTTGGTACCACATTTATACGAGTCAATTTTAGGGCCACATTTTGGCTCTAATCAACCATGTAAGTCACTCTTCACCATATTAGAGTCACTTTGCACCCTATAAGAGTCACTTGCCACCATATATTGGTACAATTGACCTTTTAACATCATAACATGCAATTTACATCCTTTAACCACCTCTTGGTACCACATTTATACGAGTCAATTTTAGGCCACATTTTGGCTCTAATCAACCATGTAAGTCACTCTTCACCATATTAGAGTCACTTTGCACCCTATAAGAGTAACTTGCCACCATATATTGGTACAATTGACCTTTTAACATCATCAACATGCAATTTAACATCCTTTAACCACCTCTTGGTACCACATTTATACGAGTCAATTTTAGGCCACATTTTGGCTCTAATCAACCATGTAAGTCACTCTTCACCATATTAGAGTCACTTTGCACCCTATAAGAGTCACTTGCCACCATATATTGGTACAATTGACCTTTTAACATCATATACATGCAATTTACATCCTTTAACCACCTCTTGGTACCACATTTATACGAGTCAATTTTGGGCCACATTTTGGCTCTAATCAACCATGTAAAGTCACTCTTCACCATATTAGAGTCACTTTGCACCCTATAAGAGTAACTTGCCACCATATATTGGTACAATTGACCTTTTAACATCATCAACATGCAATTTAACATCCTTTAACCACCTCTTGGTACCACATTTATACGAGTCAATTTTAGGGCCACATTTTGGCTCTAATCAACCATGTAAGTCACTCTTCACCATATTAGAGTCACTTTGCACCCTATAAGAGTCACTTGCCAGCATATATTGGTACAATTGACCTTTTAACATCATCAACATGCAATTTAACATCCTTTAACCACCTCTTGGTACCACATTTATACGAGTCAATTTTAGGCCACATTTTGGCTCTAATCAACCATGTAAGTCACTCTTCACCATATTAGAGTCACTTTGCACCCTATAAGAGTCACTTGCCACCATATATTGGTACAATTGACCTTTTAACATCATATACATGCAATTTAACATCCTTTAACCACCTCTTGGTACCACATTTATACGAGTCAATTTTGGGCCACATTTTGGCTCTAATCAACCATGTAAGTCACTCTTCACCATATTAGAGTCACTTTGCACCCTATAAGAGTCACTTGCCACCATATATTGGTACAATTGACCTTTTAACATCATATACATGCAATTTACATCCTTTAACCACCTCTTGGTACCACATTTATACGAGTCAATTTTAGGGCCACATTTTGGCTCTAATCAACCATGTAAGTCACTCTTCACCATATTAGAGTCACTTTGCACCCTATAAGAGTAACTTGCCACCATATATTGGTACAATTGACCTTTTAACATCATCAACATGCAATTTAACATCCTTTAACCACCTCTTGGTACCACATTTATACGAGTCAATTTTAGGGCCACATTTTGGCTCTAATCAACCATGTAAGTCACTCTTCACCATATTAGAGTCACTTTGCACCCTATAAGAGTAACTTGCCACCATATATTGGTACAATTGACCTTTTAACATCATATACATGCAATTTACTTCCTTTAACCACCTCTTGGTACCACATTTATACGAGTCAATTTTGGGCCACATTTTGGCTCTAATCAACCATGTAAGTCACTCTTCACCATATTAGAGTCACTTTGCACCCTATAAGAGTCACTTGCCACCATATATTGGTACAATTGACCTTTTAACATCATCAACATGCAATTTAACATCCTTTAACCACCTCTTGGTACCACATTTATACGAGTCAATTTTAGGCCACATTTTGGCTCTAATCAACCATGTAAGTCACTCTTCACCATATTAGAGTCACTTTGCACCCTATAAGAGTCACTTGCCACCATATATTGGTACAATTGACCTTTTAACATCATCAACATGCAATTTAACATCCTTTAACCACCTCTTGGTACCACATTTATACGAGTCAATTTTGGGCCACATTTTGGCTCTAATCAACCATGTAAATCACTCTTCACCATATTAGAGTCACTTTGCACCCTATAAGAGTCACTTGCCACCATATATTGGTACAATTGACCTTTTAACATCATATACATGCAATTTACATTCCTTTAACCACCTCTTGGTACCACATTTATACGAGTCAATTTTGGGCCACATTTTGGCTCTAATCAACCATGTAAGTCACTCTTCACCATATTAGAGTCACTTTGCACCCTATAAGAGTCACTTGCCACCATATATTGGTACAATTGACCTTTTAACATCATCAACATGCAATTTAACATCCTTTAACCACCTCTTGGTACCACATTTATACGAGTCAATTTTAGGCCACATTTTGGCTCTAATCAACCATGTAAGTCACTCTTCACCATATTAGAGTCACTTTGCACCCTATAAGAGTCACTTGCCACCATATATTGGTACAATTGACCTTTTAACATCATCAACATGCAATTTAACATCCTTTAACCACCTCTTGGTACCACATTTATACGAGTCAATTTTGGGCCACATTTTGGCTCTAATCAACCATGTAAGTCACTCTTCACCATATTAGAGTCACTTTGCACCCTATAAGAGTAACTTGCCACCATATATTGGTACAATTGACCTTTTAACATCATCAACATGCAATTTAACATCCTTTAACCACCTCTTGGTACCACATTTATACGAGTCAATTTTAGGCCACATTTTGGCTCTAATCAACCATGTAAGTCACTCTTCACCATATTTGAGTCACTTTGCACCCTATAAGAGTCACTTGCCACCATATATTGGTACAATTGACCTTTTAACATCATATACATGCAATTTAACATCCTTTAACCACCTCTTGGTACCACATTTATACGAGTCAATTTTAGGCCACATTTTGGCTCTAATCAACCATGTAAGTCACTCTTCACCATATTAGAGTCACTTTGCACCCTATAAGAGTCACTTGCCACCATATATTGGTACAATTGACCTTTTAACATCATCAACATGCAATTTAACATCCTTTAACCACCTCTTGGTACCACATTTATACGAGTCAATTTTAGGGCCACATTTTGGCTCTAATCAACCATGTAAGTCACTCTTCACCATATTAGAGTCACTTTGCACCCTATAAGAGTCACTTGCCACCATATATTGGTACAATTGACCTTTTAACATCATCAACATGCAATTTAACATCCTTTAACCACCTCTTGGTACCACATTTATACGAGTCAATTTTAGGCCACATTTTGGCTCTAATCAACCATGTAAGTCACTCTTCACCATATTAGAGTCACTTTGCACCCTATAAGAGTCACTTGCCACCATATATTGGTACAATTGACCTTTTAACATCATCAACATGCAATTTAACATCCTTTAACCACCTCTTGGTACCACATTTATACGAGTCAATTTTAGGCCACATTTTGGCTCTAATCAACCATGTAAGTCACTCTTCACCATATTAGAGTCACTTTGCACCCTATAAGAGTCACTTGCCACCATATATTGGTACAATTGACCTTTTAACATCATCAACATGCAATTTAACATCCTTTAACCACCTCTTGGTACCACATTTATACGAGTCAATTTTAGGCCACATTTTGGCTCTAATCAACCATGTAAGTCACTCTTCACCATATTAGAGTCACTTTGCACCCTATAAGAGTCACTTGCCACCATATATTGGTACAATTGACCTTTTAACATCATCAACATGCAATTTAACATCCTTTAACCACCTCTTGGTACCACATTTATACGAGTCAATTTTGGGCCACATTTTGGCTCTAATCAACCATGTAAGTCACTCTTCACCATATTAGAGTCACTTTGCACCCTATAAGAGTCACTTGCCACCATATATTGGTACAATTGACCTTTTAACATCATCAACATGCAATTTAACATCCTTTAACCACCTCTTGGTACCACATTTATACGAGTCAATTTTAGGGCCACATTTTGGCTCTAATCAACCATGTAAGTCACTCTTCACCATATTAGAGTCACTTTGCACCCTATAAGATAACTTGCCACCATATATTGGTACAATTGACCTTTTAACATCATCAACATGCAATTTTACATCCTTTAACCACCTCTTGGTACCACATTTATACGAGTCAATTTTAGGCCACATTTTGGCTCTAATCAACCATGTAAGTCACTCTTCACCATATTAGAGTCACTTTGCACCCTATAAGAGTCACTTGCCACCATATATTGGTACAATTGACCTTTTAACATCATAACATGCAATTTAACATCCTTTAACCACCTCTTGGTACCACATTTATACGAGTCAATTTTAGGCCACATTTTGGCTCTAATCAACCATGTAAGTCACTCTTCACCATATTAGAGTCACTTTGCACCCTATAAGAGTCACTTGCCACCATATATTGGTACAATTGACCTTTTAACATCATCAACATGCAATTTAACATCCTTTAACCACCTCTTGGTACCACATTTATACGAGTCAATTTTAGGCCACATTTTGGCTCTAATCAACCATGTAAGTCACTCTTCACCATATTAGAGTCACTTTGCACCCTATAAGAGTCACTTGCCACCATATATTGGTACAATTGACCTTTTAACATCATATACATGCAATTTAACATCCTTTAACCACCTCTTGGTACCACATTTATACGAGTCAATTTTAGGGCCACATTTTGGCTCTAATCAACCATGTAAGTCACTCTTCACCATATTAGAGTCACTTTGCACCCTATAAGAGTCACTTGCCACCATATATTGGTACAATTGACCTTTTAACATCATCAACATGCAATTTACATCCTTTAACCACCTCTTGGTACCACATTTATACGAGTCAATTTTAGGCCACATTTTGGCTCTAATCAACCATGTAAGTCACTCTTCACCATATTAGAGTCACTTTGCACCCTATAAGAGTCACTTGCCACCATATATTGGTACAATTGACCTTTTAACATCATCAACATGCAATTTAACATCCTTTAACCACCTCTTGGTACCACATTTATACGAGTCAATTTTAGGGCCACATTTTGGCTCTAATCAACCATGTAAGTCACTCTTCACCATATTAGAGTCACTTTGCACCCTATAAGAGTCACTTGCCACCATATATTGGTACAATTGACCTTTTAACATCATCAACATGCAATTTAACATCCTTTAACCACCTCTTGGTACCACATTTATACGAGTCAATTTTAGGCCACATTTTGGCTCTAATCAACCATGTAAGTCACTCTTCACCATATTAGAGTCACTTTGCACCCTATAAGAGTCACTTGCCACCATATATTGGTACAATTGACCTTTTAACATCATAACATGCAATTTACATCCTTTAACCACCTCTTGGTACCACATTTATACGAGTCAATTTTGGGCCACATTTTGGCTCTAATCAACCATGTAAGTCACTCTTCACCATATTAGAGTCACTTTGCACCCTATAAGAGTCACTTGCCACCATATATTGGTACAATTGACCTTTTAACATCATCAACATGCAATTTAACATCCTTTAACCACCTCTTGGTACCACATTTATACGAGTCAATTTTAGGCCACATTTTGGCTCTAATCAACCATGTAAGTCACTCTTCACCATATTAGAGTCACTTTGCACCCTATAAGAGTCACTTGCCACCATATATTGGTACAATTGACCTTTTAACATCATCAACATGCAATTTAACATCCTTTAACCACCTCTTGGTACCACATTTATACGAGTCAATTTTAGGCCACATTTTGGCTCTAATCAACCATGTAAGTCACTCTTCACCATATTAGAGTCACTTTGCACCCTATAAGAGTCACTTGCCACCATATATTGGTACAATTGACCTTTTAACATCATCAACATGCAATTTAACATCCTTTAACCACCTCTTGGTACCACATTTATACGAGTCAATTTTAGGGCCACATTTTGGCTCTAATCAACCATGTAAGTCACTCTTCACCATATTAGAGTCACTTTGCACCCTATAAGAGTCACTTGCCACCATATATTGGTACAATTGACCTTTTAACATCATCAACATGCAATTTAACATCCTTTAACCACCTCTTGGTACCACATTTATACGAGTCAATTTTAGGCCACATTTTGGCTCTAATCAACCATGTAAGTCACTCTTCACCATATTAGAGTCACTTTGCACCCTATAAGAGTCACTTGCCACCATATATTGGTACAATTGACCTTTTAACATCATCAACATGCAATTTAACATCCTTTAACCACCTCTTGGTACCACATTTATACGAGTCAATTTTGGGCCACATTTTGGCTCTAATCAACCATGTAAGTCACTCTTCACCATATTAGAGTCACTTTGCACCCTATAAGAGTCACTTGCCACCATATATTGGTACAATTGACCTTTTAACATCATCAACATGCAATTTAACATCCTTTAACCACCTCTTGGTACCACATTTATACGAGTCAATTTTAGGCCACATTTTGGCTCTAATCAACCATGTAAGTCACTCTTCACCATATTAGAGTCACTTTGCACCCTATAAGAGTCACTTGCCACCATATATTGGTACAATTGACCTTTTAACATCATCAACATGCAATTTAACATCCTTTAACCACCTCTTGGTACCACATTTATACGAGTCAATTTTAGGGCCACATTTTGGCTCTAATCAACCATGTAAGTCACTCTTCACCATATTAGAGTCACTTTGCACCCTATAAGAGTCACTTGCCACCATATATTGGTACAATTGACCTTTTAACATCATCAACATGCAATTTAACATCCTTTAACCACCTCTTGGTACCACATTTATACGAGTCAATTTTAGGCCACATTTTGGCTCTAATCAACCATGTAAGTCACTCTTCACCATATTAGAGTCACTTTGCACCCTATAAGAGTCACTTGCCACCATATATTGGTACAATTGACCTTTTAACATCATCAACATGCAATTTAACATCCTTTAACCACCTCTTGGTACCACATTTATACGAGTCAATTTTAGGGCCACATTTTGGCTCTAATCAACCATGTAAGTCACTCTTCACCATATTAGAGTCACTTTGCACCCTATAAGAGTCACTTGCCACCATATATTGGTACAATTGACCTTTTAACATCATCAACATGCAATTTAACATCCTTTAACCACCTCTTGGTACCACATTTATACGAGTCAATTTTAGGCCACATTTTGGCTCTAATCAACCATGTAAGTCACTCTTCACCATATTAGAGTCACTTTGCACCCTATAAGAGTCACTTGCCACCATATATTGGTACAATTGACCTTTTAACATCATCAACATGCAATTTAACATCCTTTAACCACCTCTTGGTACCACATTTATACGAGTCAATTTTAGGCCACATTTTGGCTCTAATCAACCATGTAAGTCACTCTTCACCATATTAGAGTCACTTTGCACCCTATAAGAGTCACTTGCCACCATATATTGGTACAATTGACCTTTTAACATCATCAACATGCAATTTAACATCCTTTAACCACCTCTTGGTACCACATTTATACGAGTCAATTTTAGGGCCACATTTTGGCTCTAATCAACCATGTAAGTCACTCTTCACCATATTAGAGTCACTTTGCACCCTATAAGAGTCACTTGCCACCATATATTGGTACAATTGACCTTTTAACATCATCAACATGCAATTTAACATCCTTTAACCACCTCTTGGTACCACATTTATACGAGTCAATTTTAGGCCACATTTTGGCTCTAATCAACCATGTAAGTCACTCTTCACCATATTAGAGTCACTTTGCACCCTATAAGAGTCACTTGCCACCATATATTGGTACAATTGACCTTTTAACATCATCAACATGCAATTTAACATCCTTTAACCACCTCTTGGTACCACATTTATACGAGTCAATTTTGGGCCACATTTTGGCTCTAATCAACCATGTAAAGTCACTCTTCACCATATTAGAGTCACTTTGCACCCTATAAGAGTCACTTGCCACCATATATTGGTACAATTGACCTTTTAACATCATCAACATGCAATTTAACATCCTTTAACCACCTCTTGGTACCACATTTATACGAGTCAATTTTAGGCCACATTTTGGCTCTAATCAACCATGTAAGTCACTCTTCACCATATTAGAGTCACTTTGCACCCTATAAGAGTCACTTGCCACCATATATTGGTACAATTGACCTTTTAACATCATCAACATGCAATTTAACATCCTTTAACCACCTCTTGGTACCACATTTATACGAGTCAATTTTAGGCCACATTTTGGCTCTAATCAACCATGTAAGTCACTCTTCACCATATTAGAGTCACTTTGCACCCTATAAGAGTCACTTGCCACCATATATTGGTACAATTGACCTTTTAACATCATATACATGCAATTTACATCCTTTAACCACCTCTTGGTACCACATTTATACGAGTCAATTTTAGGCCACATTTTGGCTCTAATCAACCATGTAAGTCACTCTTCACCATATTAGAGTCACTTTGCACCCTATAAGAGTCACTTGCCACCATATATTGGTACAATTGACCTTTTAACATCATCAACATGCAATTTAACATCCTTTAACCACCTCTTGGTACCACATTTATACGAGTCAATTTTAGGGCCACATTTTGGCTCTAATCAACCATGTAAGTCACTCTTCACCATATTAGAGTCACTTTGCACCCTATAAGAGTCACTTGCCACCATATATTGGTACAATTGACCTTTTAACATCATCAACATGCAATTTAACATCCTTTAACCACCTCTTGGTACCACATTTATACGAGTCAATTTTGGGCCACATTTTGGCTCTAATCAACCATGTAAGTCACTCTTCACCATATTAGAGTCACTTTGCACCCTATAAGAGTCACTTGCCACCATATATTGGTACAATTGACCTTTTAACATCATCAACATGCAATTTAACATCCTTTAACCACCTCTTGGTACCACATTTATACGAGTCAATTTTAGGCCACATTTTGGCTCTAATCAACCATGTAAGTCACTCTTCACCATATTAGAGTCACTTTGCACCCTATAAGAGTCACTTGCCACCATATATTGGTACAATTGACCTTTTAACATCATCAACATGCAATTTAACATCCTTTAACCACCTCTTGGTACCACATTTATACGAGTCAATTTTGGGCCACATTTTGGCTCTAATCAACCATGTAAAGTCACTCTTCACCATATTAGAGTCACTTTGCACCCTATAAGAGTCACTTGCCACCATATATTGGTACAATTGACCTTTTAACATCATCAACATGCAATTTAACATCCTTTAACCACCTCTTGGTACCACATTTATACGAGTCAATTTTAGGCCACATTTTGGCTCTAATCAACCATGTAAGTCACTCTTCACCATATTAGAGTCACTTTGCACCCTATAAGAGTCACTTGCCACCATATATTGGTACAATTGACCTTTTAACATCATCAACATGCAATTTAACATCCTTTAACCACCTCTTGGTACCACATTTATACGAGTCAATTTTAGGCCACATTTTGGCTCTAATCAACCATGTAAGTCACTCTTCACCATATTAGAGTCACTTTGCACCCTATAAGAGTCACTTGCCACCATATATTGGTACAATTGACCTTTTAACATCATAACATGCAATTTAACATCCTTTAACCACCTCTTGGTACCACATTTATACGAGTCAATTTTAGGCCACATTTTGGCTCTAATCAACCATGTAAGTCACTCTTCACCATATTAGAGTCACTTTGCACCCTATAAGAGTAACTTGCCACCATATATTGGTACAATTGACCTTTTAACATCATCAACATGCAATTTAACATCCTTTAACCACCTCTTGGTACCACATTTATACGAGTCAATTTTAGGCCACATTTTGGCTCTAATCAACCATGTAAGTCACTCTTCACCATATTAGAGTCACTTTGCACCCTATAAGAGTCACTTGCCACCATATATTGGTACAATTGACCTTTTAACATCATCAACATGCAATTTAACATCCTTTAACCACCTCTTGGTACCACATTTATACGAGTCAATTTTGGGCCACATTTTGGCTCTAATCAACCATGTAAGTCACTCTTCACCATATTAGAGTCACTTTGCACCCTATAAGAGTCACTTGCCACCATATATTGGTACAATTGACCTTTTAACATCATCAACATGCAATTTAACATCCTTTAACCACCTCTTGGTACCACATTTATACGAGTCAATTTTAGGCCACATTTTGGCTCTAATCAACCATGTAAGTCACTCTTCACCATATTAGAGTCACTTTGCACCCTATAAGAGTCACTTGCCACCATATATTGGTACAATTGACCTTTTAACATCATCAACATGCAATTTAACATCCTTTAACCACCTCTTGGTACCACATTTATACGAGTCAATTTTAGGCCACATTTTGGCTCTAATCAACCATGTAAGTCACTCTTCACCATATTAGAGTCACTTTGCACCCTATAAGAGTCACTTGCCACCATATATTGGTACAATTGACCTTTTAACATCATCAACATGCAATTTAACATCCTTTAACCACCTCTTGGTACCACATTTATACGAGTCAATTTTAGGGCCACATTTTGGCTCTAATCAACCATGTAAGTCACTCTTCACCATATTAGAGTCACTTTGCACCCTATAAGAGTCACTTGCCACCATATATTGGTACAATTGACCTTTTAACATCATCAACATGCAATTTAACATCCTTTAACCACCTCTTGGTACCACATTTATACGAGTCAATTTTAGGCCACATTTTGGCTCTAATCAACCATGTAAGTCACTCTTCACCATATTAGAGTCACTTTGCACCCTATAAGAGTCACTTGCCACCATATATTGGTACAATTGACCTTTTAACATCATCAACATGCAATTTAACATCCTTTAACCACCTCTTGGTACCACATTTATACGAGTCAATTTTAGGCCACATTTTGGCTCTAATCAACCATGTAAGTCACTCTTCACCATATTAGAGTCACTTTGCACCCTATAAGAGTCACTTGCCACCATATATTGGTACAATTGACCTTTTAACATCATCAACATGCAATTTAACATCCTTTAACCACCTCTTGGTACCACATTTATACGAGTCAATTTTAGGGCCACATTTTGGCTCTAATCAACCATGTAAGTCACTCTTCACCATATTAGAGTCACTTTGCACCCTATAAGAGTCACTTGCCACCATATATTGGTACAATTGACCTTTTAACATCATCAACATGCAATTTAACATCCTTTAACCACCTCTTGGTACCACATTTATACGAGTCAATTTTAGGCCACATTTTGGCTCTAATCAACCATGTAAGTCACTCTTCACCATATTAGAGTCACTTTGCACCCTATAAGAGTCACTTGCCACCATATTTTTGGTACAATTGACCTTTTAACATCATCATATATAAGCAATTTGACATCCTTTAACCACCTCTTGGTACCACATTTATACGAGTCAATTTTGGGCCACATTTTGGCTCTAATCAACCATGTAAGTCACTCTTCACCATATTAGAGTCACTTTGCACCCTATAAGAGTCACTTGCCACCATATATTGGTACAATTGACCTTTTAACATCATATACATGCAATTTAACATCCTTTAACCACCTCTTGGTACCACATTTATACGAGTCAATTTTAGGCCACATTTTGGCTCTAATCAACCATGTAAGTCACTCTTCACCATATTAGAGTCACTTTGCACCCTATAAGAGTCACTTGCCACCATATATTGGTACAATTGACCTTTTAACATCATCAACATGCAATTTAACATCCTTTAACCACCTCTTGGTACCACATTTATACGAGTCAATTTTGGGCCACATTTTGGCTCTAATCAACCATGTAAGTCACTCTTCACCATATTAGAGTCACTTTGCACCCTATAAGAGTCACTTGCCACCATATATTGGTACAATTGACCTTTTAACATCATATACATGCAATTTAAATTCCTTTAACCACCTCTTGGTACCACATTTATACGAGTCAATTTTGGGCCACATTTTGGCTCTAATCAACCATGTAAGTCACTCTTCACCATATTAGAGTCACTTTGCACCCTATAAGAGTCACTTGCCACCATATATTGGTACAATTGACCTTTTAACATCATCAACATGCAATTTAACATCCTTTAACCACCTCTTGGTACCACATTTATACGAGTCAATTTTAGGCCACATTTTGGCTCTAATCAACCATGTAAGTCACTCTTCACCATATTAGAGTCACTTTGCACCCTATAAGAGTCACTTGCCACCATATATTGGTACAATTGACCTTTTAACATCATAACATGCAATTTAACATCCTTTAACCACCTCTTGGTACCACATTTATACGAGTCAATTTTAGGGCCACATTTTGGCTCTAATCAACCATGTAAGTCACTCTTCACCATATTAGAGTCACTTTGCACCCTATAAGAGTCACTTGCCACCATATATTGGTACAATTGACCTTTTAACATCATCAACATGCAATTTAACATCCTTTAACCACCTCTTGGTACCACATTTATACGAGTCAATTTTAGGGCCACATTTTGGCTCTAATCAACCATGTAAGTCACTCTTCACCATATTAGAGTCACTTTGCACCCTATAAGAGTCACTTGCCACCATATATTGGTACAATTGACCTTTTAACATCATCAACATGCAATTTAACATCCTTTAACCACCTCTTGGTACCACATTTATACGAGTCAATTTTAGGGCCACATTTTGGCTCTAATCAACCATGTAAGTCACTCTTCACCATATTAGAGTCACTTTGCACCCTATAAGAGTCACTTGCCACCATATATTGGTACAATTGACCTTTTAACATCATCAACATGCAATTTAACATCCTTTAACCACCTCTTGGTACCACATTTATACGAGTCAATTTTAGGCCACATTTTGGCTCTAATCAACCATGTAAGTCACTCTTCACCATATTAGAGTCACTTTGCACCCTATAAGAGTCACTTGCCACCATATATTGGTACAATTGACCTTTTAACATCATCAACATGCAATTTAACATCCTTTAACCACCTCTTGGTACCACATTTATACGAGTCAATTTTAGGGCCACATTTTGGCTCTAATCAACCATGTAAGTCACTCTTCACCATATTAGAGTCACTTTGCACCCTATAAGAGTCACTTGCCACCATATATTGGTACAATTGACCTTTTAACATCATCAACATGCAATTTAACATCCTTTAACCACCTCTTGGTACCACATTTATACGAGTCAATTTTAGGCCACATTTTGGCTCTAATCAACCATGTAAGTCACTCTTCACCATATTAGAGTCACTTTGCACCCTATAAGAGTCACTTGCCACCATATATTGGTACAATTGACCTTTTAACATCATCAACATGCAATTTAACATCCTTTAACCACCTCTTGGTACCACATTTATACGAGTCAATTTTAGGGCCACATTTTGGCTCTAATCAACCATGTAAGTCACTCTTCACCATATTAGAGTCACTTTGCACCCTATAAGAGTCACTTGCCACCATATATTGGTACAATTGACCTTTTAACATCATCAACATGCAATTTAACATCCTTTAACCACCTCTTGGTACCACATTTATACGAGTCAATTTTAGGCCACATTTTGGCTCTAATCAACCATGTAAGTCACTCTTCACCATATTAGAGTCACTTTGCACCCTATAAGAGTCACTTGCCACCATATATTGGTACAATTGACCTTTTAACATCATCAACATGCAATTTAACATCCTTTAACCACCTCTTGGTACCACATTTATACGAGTCAATTTTAGGCCACATTTTGGCTCTAATCAACCATGTAAAGTCACTCTTCACCATATTAGAGTCACTTTGCACCCTATAAGAGTCACTTGCCACCATATATTGGTACAATTGACCTTTTAACATCATCAACATGCAATTTAACATCCTTTAACCACCTCTTGGTACCACATTTATACGAGTCAATTTTAGGCCACATTTTGGCTCTAATCAACCATGTAAGTCACTCTTCACCATATTAGAGTCACTTTGCACCCTATAAGAGTCACTTGCCACCATATATTGGTACAATTGACCTTTTAACATCATCAACATGCAATTTAACATCCTTTAACCACCTCTTGGTACCACATTTATACGAGTCAATTTTAGGCCACATTTTGGCTCTAATCAACCATGTAAGTCACTCTTCACCATATTAGAGTCACTTTGCACCCTATAAGAGTCACTTGCCACCATATATTGGTACAATTGACCTTTTAACATCATCAACATGCAATTTAACATCCTTTAACCACCTCTTGGTACCACATTTATACGAGTCAATTTTAGGCCACATTTTGGCTCTAATCAACCATGTAAGTCACTCTTCACCATATTAGAGTCACTTTGCACCCTATAAGAGTCACTTGCCACCATATATTGGTACAATTGACCTTTTAACATCATCAACATGCAATTTAACATCCTTTAACCACCTCTTGGTACCACATTTATACGAGTCAATTTTAGGGCCACATTTTGGCTCTAATCAACCATGTAAATCACTCTTCACCATATTAGAGTCACTTTGCACCCTATAAGAGTCACTTGCCACCATATATTGGTACAATTGACCTTTTAACATCATCAACATGCAATTTAACATCCTTTAACCACCTCTTGGTACCACATTTATACGAGTCAATTTTAGGCCACATTTTGGCTCTAATCAACCATGTAAGTCACTCTTCACCATATTAGAGTCACTTTGCACCCTATAAGAGTCACTTGCCACCATATATTGGTACAATTGACCTTTTAACATCATCAACATGCAATTTAACATCCTTTAACCACCTCTTGGTACCACATTTATACGAGTCAATTTTAGGCCACATTTTGGCTCTAATCAACCATGTAAGTCACTCTTCACCATATTAGAGTCACTTTGCACCCTATAAGAGTCACTTGCCACCATATATTGGTACAATTGACCTTTTAACATCATCAACATGCAATTTAACATCCTTTAACCACCTCTTGGTACCACATTTATACGAGTCAATTTTAGGGCCACATTTTGGCTCTAATCAACCATGTAAGTCACTCTTCACCATATTAGAGTCACTTTGCACCCTATAAGAGTCACTTGCCACCATATATTGGTACAATTGACCTTTTAACATCATAACATGCAATTTAACATCCTTTAACCACCTCTTGGTACCACATTTATACGAGTCAATTTTGGGCCACATTTTGGCTCTAATCAACCATGTAAGTCACTCTTCACCATATTAGAGTCACTTTGCACCCTATAAGAGTCACTTGCCACCATATATTGGTACAATTGACCTTTTAACATCATCAACATGCAATTTAACATCCTTTAACCACCTCTTGGTACCACATTTATACGAGTCAATTTTAGGCCACATTTTGGCTCTAATCAACCATGTAAGTCACTCTTCACCATATTAGAGTCACTTTGCACCCTATAAGAGTCACTTGCCACCATATATTGGTACAATTGACCTTTTAACATCATCAACATGCAATTTAACATCCTTTAACCACCTCTTGGTACCACATTTATACGAGTCAATTTTAGGGCCACATTTTGGCTCTAATCAACCATGTAAAGTCACTCTTCACCATATTAGAGTCACTTTGCACCCTATAAGAGTCACTTGCCACCATATATTGGTACAATTGACCTTTTAACATCATCAACATGCAATTTAACATCCTTTAACCACCTCTTGGTACCACATTTATACGAGTCAATTTTAGGGCCACATTTTGGCTCTAATCAACCATGTAAGTCACTCTTCACCATATTAGAGTCACTTTGCACCCTATAAGAGTCACTTGCCACCATATATTGGTACAATTGACCTTTTAACATCATCAACATGCAATTTAACATCCTTTAACCACCTCTTGGTACCACATTTATACGAGTCAATTTTAGGGCCACATTTTGGCTCTAATCAACCATGTAAGTCACTCTTCACCATATTAGAGTCACTTTGCACCCTATAAGAGTCACTTGCCACCATATATTGGTACAATTGACCTTTTAACATCATCAACATGCAATTTAACATCCTTTAACCACCTCTTGGTACCACATTTATACGAGTCAATTTTAGGCCACATTTTGGCTCTAATCAACCATGTAAGTCACTCTTCACCATATTAGAGTCACTTTGCACCCTATAAGAGTCACTTGCCACCATATATTGGTACAATTGACCTTTTAACATCATCAACATGCAATTTAACATCCTTTAACCACCTCTTGGTACCACATTTATACGAGTCAATTTTAGGCCACATTTTGGCTCTAATCAACCATGTAAGTCACTCTTCACCATATTAGAGTCACTTTGCACCCTATAAGAGTCACTTGCCACCATATATTGGTACAATTGACCTTTTAACATCATCAACATGCAATTTAACATCCTTTAACCACCTCTTGGTACCACATTTATACGAGTCAATTTTAGGGCCACATTTTGGCTCTAATCAACCATGTAAAGTCACTCTTCACCATATTAGAGTCACTTTGCACCCTATAAGAGTCACTTGCCACCATATATTGGTACAATTGACCTTTTAACATCATCAACATGCAATTTAACATCCTTTAACCACCTCTTGGTACCACATTTATACGAGTCAATTTTAGGCCACATTTTGGCTCTAATCAACCATGTAAGTCACTCTTCACCATATTAGAGTCACTTTGCACCCTATAAGAGTCACTTGCCACCATATATTGGTACAATTGACCTTTTAACATCATCAACATGCAATTTAACATCCTTTAACCACCTCTTGGTACCACATTTATACGAGTCAATTTTAGGCCACATTTTGGCTCTAATCAACCATGTAAGTCACTCTTCACCATATTAGAGTCACTTTGCACCCTATAAGAGTCACTTGCCACCATATATTGGTACAATTGACCTTTTAACATCATCAACATGCAATTTAACATCCTTTAACCACCTCTTGGTACCACATTTATACGAGTCAATTTTAGGCCACATTTTGGCTCTAATCAACCATGTAAGTCACTCTTCACCATATTAGAGTCACTTTGCACCCTATAAGAGTCACTTGCCACCATATATTGGTACAATTGACCTTTTAACATCATCAACATGCAATTTAACATCCTTTAACCACCTCTTGGTACCACATTTATACGAGTCAATTTTAGGCCACATTTTGGCTCTAATCAACCATGTAAGTCACTCTTCACCATATTAGAGTCACTTTGCACCCTATAAGAGTCACTTGCCACCATATATTGGTACAATTGACCTTTTAACATCATCAACATGCAATTTAACATCCTTTAACCACCTCTTGGTACCACATTTATACGAGTCAATTTTAGGCCACATTTTGGCTCTAATCAACCATGTAAGTCACTCTTCACCATATTAGAGTCACTTTGCACCCTATAAGAGTCACTTGCCACCATATATTGGTACAATTGACCTTTTAACATCATCAACATGCAATTTAACATCCTTTAACCACCTCTTGGTACCACATTTATACGAGTCAATTTTAGGCCACATTTTGGCTCTAATCAACCATGTAAGTCACTCTTCACCATATTAGAGTCACTTTGCACCCTATAAGAGTCACTTGCCACCATATATTGGTACAATTGACCTTTTAACATCATCAACATGCAATTTAACATCCTTTAACCACCTCTTGGTACCACATTTATACGAGTCAATTTTAGGGCCACATTTTGGCTCTAATCAACCATGTAAGTCACTCTTCACCATATTAGAGTCACTTTGCACCCTATAAGAGTCACTTGCCACCATATATTGGTACAATTGACCTTTTAACATCATCAACATGCAATTTAACATCCTTTAACCACCTCTTGGTACCACATTTATACGAGTCAATTTTAGGGCCACATTTTGGCTCTAATCAACCATGTAAGTCACTCTTCACCATATTAGAGTCACTTTGCACCCTATAAGAGTCACTTGCCACCATATATTGGTACAATTGACCTTTTAACATCATCAACATGCAATTTAACATCCTTTAACCACCTCTTGGTACCACATTTATACGAGTCAATTTTAGGGCCACATTTTGGCTCTAATCAACCATGTAAGTCACTCTTCACCATATTAGAGTCACTTTGCACCCTATAAGAGTCACTTGCCACCATATATTGGTACAATTGACCTTTTAACATCATCAACATGCAATTTAACATCCTTTAACCACCTCTTGGTACCACATTTATACGAGTCAATTTTGGGCCACATTTTGGCTCTAATCAACCATGTAAGTCACTCTTCACCATATTAGAGTCACTTTGCACCCTATAAGAGTCACTTGCCACCATATATTGGTACAATTGACCTTTTAACATCATATACATGCAATTTAACATCCTTTAACCACCTCTTGGTACCACATTTATACGAGTCAATTTTAGGGCCACATTTTGGCTCTAATCAACCATGTAAGTCACTCTTCACCATATTAGAGTCACTTTGCACCCTATAAGAGTCACTTGCCACCATATATTGGTACAATTGACCTTTTAACATCATCAACATGCAATTTAACATCCTTTAACCACCTCTTGGTACCACATTTATACGAGTCAATTTTAGGCCACATTTTGGCTCTAATCAACCATGTAAGTCACTCTTCACCATATTAGAGTCACTTTGCACCCTATAAGAGTCACTTGCCACCATATATTGGTACAATTGACCTTTTAACATCATCAACATGCAATTTAACATCCTTTAACCACCTCTTGGTACCACATTTATACGAGTCAATTTTAGGCCACATTTTGGCTCTAATCAACCATGTAAGTCACTCTTCACCATATTAGAGTCACTTTGCACCCTATAAGAGTCACTTGCCACCATATATTGGTACAATTGACCTTTTAACATCATCAACATGCAATTTAACATCCTTTAACCACCTCTTGGTACCACATTTATACGAGTCAATTTTAGGGCCACATTTTGGCTCTAATCAACCATGTAAGTCACTCTTCACCATATTAGAGTCACTTTGCACCCTATAAGAGTCACTTGCCACCATATATTGGTACAATTGACCTTTTAACATCATCAACATGCAATTTAACATCCTTTAACCACCTCTTGGTACCACATTTATACGAGTCAATTTTAGGCCACATTTTGGCTCTAATCAACCATGTAAGTCACTCTTCACCATATTAGAGTCACTTTGCACCCTATAAGAGTCACTTGCCACCATATATTGGTACAATTGACCTTTTAACATCATCAACATGCAATTTAACATCCTTTAACCACCTCTTGGTACCACATTTATACGAGTCAATTTTAGGCCACATTTTGGCTCTAATCAACCATGTAAGTCACTCTTCACCATATTAGAGTCACTTTGCACCCTATAAGAGTCACTTGCCACCATATATTGGTACAATTGACCTTTTAACATCATCAACATGCAATTTAACATCCTTTAACCACCTCTTGGTACCACATTTATACGAGTCAATTTTAGGCCACATTTTGGCTCTAATCAACCATGTAAGTCACTCTTCACCATATTAGAGTCACTTTGCACCCTATAAGAGTCACTTGCCACCATATATTGGTACAATTGACCTTTTAACATCATCAACATGCAATTTAACATCCTTTAACCACCTCTTGGTACCACATTTATACGAGTCAATTTTAGGCCACATTTTGGCTCTAATCAACCATGTAAGTCACTCTTCACCATATTAGAGTCACTTTGCACCCTATAAGAGTCACTTGCCACCATATATTGGTACAATTGACCTTTTAACATCATCAACATGCAATTTAACATCCTTTAACCACCTCTTGGTACCACATTTATACGAGTCAATTTTAGGCCACATTTTGGCTCTAATCAACCATGTAAGTCACTCTTCACCATATTAGAGTCACTTTGCACCCTATAAGAGTCACTTGCCACCATATATTGGTACAATTGACCTTTTAACATCATCAACATGCAATTTAACATCCTTTAACCACCTCTTGGTACCACATTTATACGAGTCAATTTTGGGCCACATTTTGGCTCTAATCAACCATGTAAGTCACTCTTCACCATATTAGAGTCACTTTGCACCCTATAAGAGTCACTTGCCACCATATATTGGTACAATTGACCTTTTAACATCATCAACATGCAATTTAACATCCTTTAACCACCTCTTGGTACCACATTTATACGAGTCAATTTTAGGCCACATTTTGGCTCTAATCAACCATGTAAGTCACTCTTCACCATATTAGAGTCACTTTGCACCCTATAAGAGTCACTTGCCACCATATATTGGTACAATTGACCTTTTAACATCATCAACATGCAATTTAACATCCTTTAACCACCTCTTGGTACCACATTTATACGAGTCAATTTTAGGCCACATTTTGGCTCTAATCAACCATGTAAGTCACTCTTCACCATATTAGAGTCACTTTGCACCCTATAAGAGTCACTTGCCACCATATATTGGTACAATTGACCTTTTAACATCATCAACATGCAATTTAACATCCTTTAACCACCTCTTGGTACCACATTTATACGAGTCAATTTTAGGCCACATTTTGGCTCTAATCAACCATGTAAGTCACTCTTCACCATATTAGAGTCACTTTGCACCCTATAAGAGTCACTTGCCACCATATATTGGTACAATTGACCTTTTAACATCATCAACATGCAATTTAACATCCTTTAACCACCTCTTGGTACCACATTTATACGAGTCAATTTTAGGCCACATTTTGGCTCTAATCAACCATGTAAGTCACTCTTCACCATATTAGAGTCACTTTGCACCCTATAAGAGTCACTTGCCACCATATATTGGTACAATTGACCTTTTAACATCATCAACATGCAATTTAACATCCTTTAACCACCTCTTGGTACCACATTTATACGAGTCAATTTTAGGCCACATTTTGGCTCTAATCAACCATGTAAGTCACTCTTCACCATATTAGAGTCACTTTGCACCCTATAAGAGTCACTTGCCACCATATATTGGTACAATTGACCTTTTAACATCATCAACATGCAATTTAACATCCTTTAACCACCTCTTGGTACCACATTTATACGAGTCAATTTTAGGGCCACATTTTGGCTCTAATCAACCATGTAAATCACTCTTCACCATATTAGAGTCACTTTGCACCCTATAAGAGTCACTTGCCACCATATATTGGTACAATTGACCTTTTAACATCATCAACATGCAATTTAACATCCTTTAACCACCTCTTGGTACCACATTTATACGAGTCAATTTTAGGCCACATTTTGGCTCTAATCAACCATGTAAGTCACTCTTCACCATATTAGAGTCACTTTGCACCCTATAAGAGTCACTTGCCACCATATATTGGTACAATTGACCTTTTAACATCATCAACATGCAATTTAACATCCTTTAACCACCTCTTGGTACCACATTTATACGAGTCAATTTTAGGCCACATTTTGGCTCTAATCAACCATGTAAGTCACTCTTCACCATATTAGAGTCACTTTGCACCCTATAAGAGTCACTTGCCACCATATATTGGTACAATTGACCTTTTAACATCATCAACATGCAATTTAACATCCTTTAACCACCTCTTGGTACCACATTTATACGAGTCAATTTTAGGCCACATTTTGGCTCTAATCAACCATGTAAGTCACTCTTCACCATATTAGAGTCACTTTGCACCCTATAAGAGTCACTTGCCACCATATATTGGTACAATTGACCTTTTAACATCATCAACATGCAATTTAACATCCTTTAACCACCTCTTGGTACCACATTTATACGAGTCAATTTTAGGGCCACATTTTGGCTCTAATCAACCATGTAAGTCACTCTTCACCATATTAGAGTCACTTTGCACCCTATAAGAGTCACTTGCCACCATATATTGGTACAATTGACCTTTTAACATCATCAACATGCAATTTAACATCCTTTAACCACCTCTTGGTACCACATTTATACGAGTCAATTTTAGGCCACATTTTGGCTCTAATCAACCATGTAAGTCACTCTTCACCATATTAGAGTCACTTTGCACCCTATAAGAGTCACTTGCCACCATATATTGGTACAATTGACCTTTTAACATCATCAACATGCAATTTAACATCCTTTAACCACCTCTTGGTACCACATTTATACGAGTCAATTTTAGGCCACATTTTGGCTCTAATCAACCATGTAAGTCACTCTTCACCATATTAGAGTCACTTTGCACCCTATAAGAGTCACTTGCCACCATATATTGGTACAATTGACCTTTTAACATCATCAACATGCAATTTAACATCCTTTAACCACCTCTTGGTACCACATTTATACGAGTCAATTTTGGGCCACATTTTGGCTCTAATCAACCATGTAAAGTCACTCTTCACCATATTAGAGTCACTTTGCACCCTATAAGAGTCACTTGCCACCATATATAGGTACAATTGACCTTTTAACATCATCAACATGCAATTTAACATCCTTTAACCACCTCTTGGTACCACATTTATACGAGTCAATTTTAGGCCACATTTTGGCTCTAATCAACCATGTAAGTCACTCTTCACCATATTAGAGTCACTTTGCACCCTATAAGAGTCACTTGCCACCATATATTGGTACAATTGACCTTTTAACATCATCAACATGCAATTTAACATCCTTTAACCACCTCTTGGTACCACATTTATACGAGTCAATTTTAGGCCACATTTTGGCTCTAATCAACCATGTAAGTCACTCTTCACCATATTAGAGTCACTTTGCACCCTATAAGAGTCACTTGCCACCATATATTGGTACAATTGACCTTTTAACATCATCAACATGCAATTTAACATCCTTTAACCACCTCTTGGTACCACATTTATACGAGTCAATTTTAGGGCCACATTTTGGCTCTAATCAACCATGTAAAGTCACTCTTCACCATATTAGAGTCACTTTGCACCCTATAAGAGTCACTTGCCACCATATATTGGTACAATTGACCTTTTAACATCATCAACATGCAATTTAACATCCTTTAACCACCTCTTGGTACCACATTTATACGAGTCAATTTTAGGGCCACATTTTGGCTCTAATCAACCATGTAAGTCACTCTTCACCATATTAGAGTCACTTTGCACCCTATAAGAGTCACTTGCCACCATATATTGGTACAATTGACCTTTTAACATCATCAACATGCAATTTAACATCCTTTAACCACCTCTTGGTACCACATTTATACGAGTCAATTTTGGGCCACATTTTGGCTCTAATCAACCATGTAAGTCACTCTTCACCATATTAGAGTCACTTTGCACCCTATAAGAGTCACTTGCCACCATATATTGGTACAATTGACCTTTTAACATCATCAACATGCAATTTAACATCCTTTAACCACCTCTTGGTACCACATTTATACGAGTCAATTTTAGGGCCACATTTTGGCTCTAATCAACCATGTAAGTCACTCTTCACCATATTAGAGTCACTTTGCACCCTATAAGAGTCACTTGCCACCATATATTGGTACAATTGACCTTTTAACATCATCAACATGCAATTTAACATCCTTTAACCACCTCTTGGTACCACATTTATACGAGTCAATTTTAGGGCCACATTTTGGCTCTAATCAACCATGTAAGTCACTCTTCACCATATTAGAGTCACTTTGCACCCTATAAGAGTCACTTGCCACCATATATTGGTACAATTGACCTTTTAACATCATCAACATGCAATTTAACATCCTTTAACCACCTCTTGGTACCACATTTATACGAGTCAATTTTAGGCCACATTTTGGCTCTAATCAACCATGTAAGTCACTCTTCACCATATTAGAGTCACTTTGCACCCTATAAGAGTCACTTGCCACCATATATTGGTACAATTGACCTTTTAACATCATCAACATGCAATTTAACATCCTTTAACCACCTCTTGGTACCACATTTATACGAGTCAATTTTAGGCCACATTTTGGCTCTAATCAACCATGTAAGTCACTCTTCACCATATTAGAGTCACTTTGCACCCTATAAGAGTCACTTGCCACCATATATTGGTACAATTGACCTTTTAACATCATCAACATGCAATTTAACATCCTTTAACCACCTCTTGGTACCACATTTATACGAGTCAATTTTAGGGCCACATTTTGGCTCTAATCAACCATGTAAGTCACTCTTCACCATATTAGAGTCACTTTGCACCCTATAAGAGTCACTTGCCACCATATATTGGTACAATTGACCTTTTAACATCATCAACATGCAATTTAACATCCTTTAACCACCTCTTGGTACCACATTTATACGAGTCAATTTTAGGCCACATTTTGGCTCTAATCAACCATGTAAGTCACTCTTCACCATATTAGAGTCACTTTGCACCCTATAAGAGTCACTTGCCACCATATATTGGTACAATTGACCTTTTAACATCATCAACATGCAATTTAACATCCTTTAACCACCTCTTGGTACCACATTTATACGAGTCAATTTTAGGGCCACATTTTGGCTCTAATCAACCATGTAAGTCACTCTTCACCATATTAGAGTCACTTTGCACCCTATAAGAGTCACTTGCCACCATATATTGGTACAATTGACCTTTTAACATCATCAACATGCAATTTAACATCCTTTAACCACCTCTTGGTACCACATTTATACGAGTCAATTTTAGGCCACATTTTGGCTCTAATCAACCATGTAAGTCACTCTTCACCATATTAGAGTCACTTTGCACCCTATAAGAGTCACTTGCCACCATATATTGGTACAATTGACCTTTTAACATCATCAACATGCAATTTAACATCCTTTAACCACCTCTTGGTACCACATTTATACGAGTCAATTTTAGGGCCACATTTTGGCTCTAATCAACCATGTAAGTCACTCTTCACCATATTAGAGTCACTTTGCACCCTATAAGAGTCACTTGCCACCATATATTGGTACAATTGACCTTTTAACATCATCAACATGCAATTTAACATCCTTTAACCACCTCTTGGTACCACATTTATACGAGTCAATTTTAGGCCACATTTTGGCTCTAATCAACCATGTAAGTCACTCTTCACCATATTAGAGTCACTTTGCACCCTATAAGAGTCACTTGCCACCATATATTGGTACAATTGACCTTTTAACATCATCAACATGCAATTTAACATCCTTTAACCACCTCTTGGTACCACATTTATACGAGTCAATTTTAGGCCACATTTTGGCTCTAATCAACCATGTAAGTCACTCTTCACCATATTAGAGTCACTTTGCACCCTATAAGAGTCACTTGCCACCATATATTGGTACAATTGACCTTTTAACATCATCAACATGCAATTTAACATCCTTTAACCACCTCTTGGTACCACATTTATACGAGTCAATTTTAGGCCACATTTTGGCTCTAATCAACCATGTAAGTCACTCTTCACCATATTAGAGTCACTTTGCACCCTATAAGAGTCACTTGCCACCATATATTGGTACAATTGACCTTTTAACATCATCAACATGCAATTTAACATCCTTTAACCACCTCTTGGTACCACATTTATACGAGTCAATTTTAGGGCCACATTTTGGCTCTAATCAACCATGTAAGTCACTCTTCACCATATTAGAGTCACTTTGCACCCTATAAGAGTCACTTGCCACCATATATTGGTACAATTGACCTTTTAACATCATCAACATGCAATTTAACATCCTTTAACCACCTCTTGGTACCACATTTATACGAGTCAATTTTAGGCCACATTTTGGCTCTAATCAACCATGTAAGTCACTCTTCACCATATTAGAGTCACTTTGCACCCTATAAGAGTCACTTGCCACCATATATTGGTACAATTGACCTTTTAACATCATCAACATGCAATTTAACATCCTTTAACCACCTCTTGGTACCACATTTATACGAGTCAATTTTAGGGCCACATTTTGGCTCTAATCAACCATGTAAGTCACTCTTCACCATATTAGAGTCACTTTGCACCCTATAAGAGTCACTTGCCACCATATATTGGTACAATTGACCTTTTAACATCATCAACATGCAATTTAACATCCTTTAACCACCTCTTGGTACCACATTTATACGAGTCAATTTTAGGGCCACATTTTGGCTCTAATCAACCATGTAAGTCACTCTTCACCATATTAGAGTCACTTTGCACCCTATAAGAGTCACTTGCCACCATATATTGGTACAATTGACCTTTTAACATCATCAACATGCAATTTAACATCCTTTAACCACCTCTTGGTACCACATTTATACGAGTCAATTTTAGGGCCACATTTTGGCTCTAATCAACCATGTAAGTCACTCTTCACCATATTAGAGTCACTTTGCACCCTATAAGAGTCACTTGCCACCATATATTGGTACAATTGACCTTTTAACATCATCAACATGCAATTTAACATCCTTTAACCACCTCTTGGTACCACATTTATACGAGTCAATTTTAGGCCACATTTTGGCTCTAATCAACCATGTAAGTCACTCTTCACCATATTAGAGTCACTTTGCACCCTATAAGAGTCACTTGCCACCATATATTGGTACAATTGACCTTTTAACATCATCAACATGCAATTTAACATCCTTTAACCACCTCTTGGTACCACATTTATACGAGTCAATTTTAGGCCACATTTTGGCTCTAATCAACCATGTAAGTCACTCTTCACCATATTAGAGTCACTTTGCACCCTATAAGAGTCACTTGCCACCATATATTGGTACAATTGACCTTTTAACATCATCAACATGCAATTTAACATCCTTTAACCACCTCTTGGTACCACATTTATACGAGTCAATTTTAGGGCCACATTTTGGCTCTAATCAACCATGTAAGTCACTCTTCACCATATTAGAGTCACTTTGCACCCTATAAGAGTCACTTGCCACCATATATTGGTACAATTGACCTTTTAACATCATCAACATGCAATTTAACATCCTTTAACCACCTCTTGGTACCACATTTATACGAGTCAATTTTAGGCCACATTTTGGCTCTAATCAACCATGTAAGTCACTCTTCACCATATTAGAGTCACTTTGCACCCTATAAGAGTCACTTGCCACCATATATTGGTACAATTGACCTTTTAACATCATCAACATGCAATTTAACATCCTTTAACCACCTCTTGGTACCACATTTATACGAGTCAATTTTAGGCCACATTTTGGCTCTAATCAACCATGTAAGTCACTCTTCACCATATTAGAGTCACTTTGCACCCTATAAGAGTCACTTGCCACCATATATTGGTACAATTGACCTTTTAACATCATCAACATGCAATTTAACATCCTTTAACCACCTCTTGGTACCACATTTATACGAGTCAATTTTAGGCCACATTTTGGCTCTAATCAACCATGTAAGTCACTCTTCACCATATTAGAGTCACTTTGCACCCTATAAGAGTCACTTGCCACCATATATTGGTACAATTGACCTTTTAACATCATCAACATGCAATTTAACATCCTTTAACCACCTCTTGGTACCACATTTATACGAGTCAATTTTAGGCCACATTTTGGCTCTAATCAACCATGTAAGTCACTCTTCACCATATTAGAGTCACTTTGCACCCTATAAGAGTCACTTGCCACCATATATTGGTACAATTGACCTTTTAACATCATAACATGCAATTTAACATCCTTTAACCACCTCTTGGTACCACATTTATACGAGTCAATTTTAGGCCACATTTTGGCTCTAATCAACCATGTAAGTCACTCTTCACCATATTAGAGTCACTTTGCACCCTATAAGAGTCACTTGCCACCATATATTGGTACAATTGACCTTTTAACATCATCAACATGCAATTTAACATCCTTTAACCACCTCTTGGTACCACATTTATACGAGTCAATTTTAGGCCACATTTTGGCTCTAATCAACCATGTAAGTCACTCTTCACCATATTAGAGTCACTTTGCACCCTATAAGAGTCACTTGCCACCATATATTGGTACAATTGACCTTTTAACATCATCAACATGCAATTTAACATCCTTTAACCACCTCTTGGTACCACATTTATACGAGTCAATTTTAGGGCCACATTTTGGCTCTAATCAACCATGTAAGTCACTCTTCACCATATTAGAGTCACTTTGCACCCTATAAGAGTCACTTGCCACCATATATTGGTACAATTGACCTTTTAACATCATCAACATGCAATTTAACATCCTTTAACCACCTCTTGGTACCACATTTATACGAGTCAATTTTAGGCCACATTTTGGCTCTAATCAACCATGTAAGTCACTCTTCACCATATTAGAGTCACTTTGCACCCTATAAGAGTCACTTGCCACCATATATTGGTACAATTGACCTTTTAACATCATCAACATGCAATTTAACATCCTTTAACCACCTCTTGGTACCACATTTATACGAGTCAATTTTAGGGCCACATTTTGGCTCTAATCAACCATGTAAGTCACTCTTCACCATATTAGAGTCACTTTGCACCCTATAAGAGTCACTTGCCACCATATATTGGTACAATTGACCTTTTAACATCATCAACATGCAATTTAACATCCTTTAACCACCTCTTGGTACCACATTTATACGAGTCAATTTTAGGGCCACATTTTGGCTCTAATCAACCATGTAAGTCACTCTTCACCATATTAGAGTCACTTTGCACCCTATAAGAGTCACTTGCCACCATATATTGGTACAATTGACCTTTTAACATCATCAACATGCAATTTAACATCCTTTAACCACCTCTTGGTACCACATTTATACGAGTCAATTTTAGGCCACATTTTGGCTCTAATCAACCATGTAAGTCACTCTTCACCATATTAGAGTCACTTTGCACCCTATAAGAGTCACTTGCCACCATATATTGGTACAATTGACCTTTTAACATCATAACATGCAATTTAACATCCTTTAACCACCTCTTGGTACCACATTTATACGAGTCAATTTTAGGCCACATTTTGGCTCTAATCAACCATGTAAGTCACTCTTCACCATATTAGAGTCACTTTGCACCCTATAAGAGTCACTTGCCACCATATATTGGTACAATTGACCTTTTAACATCATAACATGCAATTTAACATCCTTTAACCACCTCTTGGTACCACATTTATACGAGTCAATTTTAGGCCACATTTTGGCTCTAATCAACCATGTAAGTCACTCTTCACCATATTAGAGTCACTTTGCACCCTATAAGAGTCACTTGCCACCATATATTGGTACAATTGACCTTTTAACATCATCAACATGCAATTTAACATCCTTTAACCACCTCTTGGTACCACATTTATACGAGTCAATTTTAGGGCCACATTTTGGCTCTAATCAACCATGTAAGTCACTCTTCACCATATTAGAGTCACTTTGCACCCTATAAGAGTCACTTGCCACCATATATTGGTACAATTGACCTTTTAACATCATCAACATGCAATTTAACATCCTTTAACCACCTCTTGGTACCACATTTATACGAGTCAATTTTGGGCCACATTTTGGCTCTAATCAACCATGTAAAGTCACTCTTCACCATATTAGAGTCACTTTGCACCCTATAAGAGTCACTTGCCACCATATATTGGTACAATTGACCTTTAACATCATCAACATGCAATTTAACATCCTTTAACCACCTCTTGGTACCACATTTATACGAGTCAATTTTAGGCCACATTTTGGCTCTAATCAACCATGTAAGTCACTCTTCACCATATTAGAGTCACTTTGCACCCTATAAGAGTCACTTGCCACCATATATTGGTACAATTGACCTTTTAACATCATCAACATGCAATTTAACATCCTTTAACCACCTCTTGGTACCACATTTATACGAGTCAATTTTAGGCCACATTTTGGCTCTAATCAACCATGTAAGTCACTCTTCACCATATTAGAGTCACTTTGCACCCTATAAGAGTCACTTGCCACCATATATTGGTACAATTGACCTTTTAACATCATCTACATGCAATTTAACATCCTTTAACCACCTCTTGGTACCACATTTATACGAGTCAATTTTAGGGCCACATTTTGGCTCTAATCAACCATGTAAGTCACTCTTCACCATATTAGAGTCACTTTGCACCCTATAAGAGTCACCTTGCCACCATATATTGGTACAATTGACCTTTTAACATCATCAACATGCAATTTAACATCCTTTAACCACCTCTTGGTACCACATTTATACGAGTCAATTTAGGCCACATTTTGGCTCTAATCAACCATGTAAGTCACTCTTCACCATATTAGAGTCACTTGCACCCTATAAGAGTCACTTGCCACCATATAATTGGTACAATTGACCTTTTAACATTCATCAACATGCAATTTAACATCCTTTACCACCTCTTGGTACCACATTTATACGAGTCAATTTTAGGCCACATTTTGGCTCTAATCAACCATGTAAGGTCACTCTTCACCATATTAGAGTCACTTTGCACCTATAAGAGTCACTTGCCACCATATATTGGTACAATTGAACTTTTAACATTATCAACATGCAATTTACATCCTTTACCCACCTCTTGGTACCACATTTATACGAGTCAATTTTGGACCACATTTTGGCTTAATCAACCATGTAAGTCACTCTTCACCATATTAGAGTCACTTTGCACCCTATAAGAGTCACTTGCCACCATATATAGGTACAATTGACCTTTTAACATCATCAAAATGCAATTTAACTCCTTTACCACCTCTTGGTACCACATTTATACGAGTCAATTTTAGGCCACATTTTGGCTCTAATCAACCAATGTAAGTCACCTCTTCACCATATTAGAGTCACTTTGCACCCTATAAGAGTCACTTGCCACCATATTATGGTACAATTGACCTTTTAACATCTATCACATGCAATTTAAACATCCTTTAACCACCCTCTTGGTACCACATTTATACCGAGTCAATTTAGGGCCACAATTTTGGCTCTAATCAACCATAGTAATCACTCTTCACCATATTAGAGTCACTTTGCACCCTATAAGGTCACTTGCCACCTATATTTGGTACAATTTGAACTTTTAACATCATCAACATGCAATTTAACAATCCTTTACACCACCTCTTGGTACCACATTTATATCGAGTCAATTTTGGCCACGTTTGGCTCTAATCAACCATGTAAGTCACTCTTCACCATATTAGAGTCACTTTGCACCCTAATAAGAGTCACATTGCCACCATATATTGGTACAATTGACCTTTTAAACATCATATACATGCAATTTGAACTTCCTTTAACCACCTCTTGTACCACATTTATACGATGTCAATTTTAGGCCACATTTTGGCTCTAATCAACCATGTAATTCAACTCTCACCATATTAGAGTCACTTTGCACCGATAAGAGTCACTTGCCACCATATATTGGTACAATTGAACCCTTTTAACATCATCAACATGCAATTTAACATACATTTAACCACCTCTGGTACCACATTTAATACGATGTCAATTTTAGGCCACAATTTTGCTCTCAATCAACCATGTAAGGTTCCACTCGGGTCACCATATTAGGAGTCACCTTTGGCAGCCCTATACGAGGCAACTTGCCACCATTATATGGTTACAATGAACTTTTAACATCATCAACATGCCAATTTAAACTCCTTTTCCCACCTCTTGGCTACCACATTTGATACGAGTCACTTTTGGGCCACAGTTTCCGGCTCTCATCAACCATGTAAGTCACTCTCCTCTTCACCATATTAGAGTCACTTTGCACCCATAAAGAGGTCACTTGCCACCATAGGATATGGTACAGTTGACCTTTTAACATCATCAACATGCAATTTTAACATTCCTTTAACCACCTCTTGGTACCACATTTATACGAGTCAATTTTAGGCCACATTTTGGCTCTAATCAACCATGTAAGTCACTCTTCACCATATTAGAGTCACTTTGCACCCTATAAGAGTCACTTGCCACCATATATTGGTACAATTGACCTTTTAACATCATCAACATGCAATTTAACATCCTTTAAACCACCTCTTGGTACCACATTTATACGAGTCAATTTTAGGCCACATTTGGCTCTAATCAACCATGTAATCACTCTTCACCATATTAGAGTCACTTTGCACCCTATAAGAGTCACTTGCCACCATATATTGAACCATCACATGCAATTTAACTCCTTTAACCACCTCTTGGTACCACATTTTACGAGTCAATTTTGGCCACATTTGGCTCTAATCAACCATGTAAGTCACTCTTCACCATATTAGAGTCACTTTGCACCCTATAAGAGTCACTTGCCACATATATTGGTACAATTGACCTTTTAACATCATCAACATGCATTTAACATCCTTTAACCACCTCTTGGTACCACATTTATACGGTCAATTTTGGCCCATTTTGGCTCTAATCAACCATTAAGTCACTCTTCACCATATTAGAGTCCTTTGCACCCTATAAGAGTCACTTGCCACATATATTGGTACAATTGACTTTTAACATCATCAACATGCAATTTACATCCTTTACCACCTCTTGGTACCACATTTACAGTCAATTTTAGGCCACATTTTCGTCTAATCAACCATGTAAATCACTCTTCACCATATTAGTCACTTTGCACCCTATAAGAGTCACTTGCCACCATATATTGGTACCATTGCCTTTAACTAACATCATCAACATGCAATTTAACTCCTTTAACCACCTCTTGGTACCACATTTTATACGATC
>NW_027420248.1:0-31886 GCF_009905375.1 Apium graveolens
TTCTTTTCATAATTGTCCCTATGGATTTATGAAATTGCATTCGCGTCCATCGGGGTCGTCGGGAGTGAATCGGAGCTGAAACGAATGGAATCGGTTTCCGAATAATCCTCGTAGGGGGTAGTACACGAGGTCTGGAGCAAAATTGAGGTGGCCCGTTTTTTCGATTTATTTTCATTACTTTGTCCCTATGGATTATGAAATTGCATTCGCGTCCATTCGGGTCGTCCGGGATGTAATCAGAGCTGAAACGAATGGAACTCGGTTTCCGAATAATCCTCGTAGGGGGTAGTACACGAGGTCTTGAGCAAAAATTGAGGCGGCCCGTTTTTTTTTTAATTTCTTTTCATAATTTGTCCCTATGGATTTATGAAATTGCATTCGCGTCCATTCGGGGTCGTCCGGGGAGTGAATCGGAGCTGAAACGAATGGAACTCGGTTTCCGAATAATCCTCGTAGGGGGTAGTACCCGAGGTTCTGGAAGCAAAAATTGAGGCGGCCCGTTTTTTTCGATTTCACTTTCATAATTTGTCCCTATGGATTTATGAAATTGCATTCGCGTCCATTCGGTGTCGTCCTGGAGTGAATCGGAGCTGAAACGAATCGAACTCTGTTTCCGAATAATCCTCGTAGGGGGTAGTACACGAGGTCTGGAGCAAAAATTGAGGCGGTCCGTTTTTTCGATTTCTTTTCATAATTTGTCCCTGTGGATTTATGAAATTGCATTCGCGTCCATTCGGGTCGTCCGGGAGTGAATCAGAGCTGAAACGAATGGAACTCGGTTTCCGAATAATCCTCGTAGGGGGTAGTACACGAGGTCTTGAGCAAAAATTGAGGCGGCCCGTTTTTTTGATTTCTTTTCATAATTTGTCCCTATGGATTTATGAAATTGCATTCGCGTCCATTCGGGGTCGTCCGGGAGTGAATCGGAGCTGAAACGAATGGAACTCGGTTTCCGAATAATCCTCGTAGGGGGTAGTACACGAGGTCTGGAGCAAAAATTGAGGCGGCCCGTTTTTTCGATTTCATTTCATAATTTGTCCCTATGGATTTATGAAATTGCATTCGCGTCCATTCGGTGTCGTCCTGGAGTGAATCGGAGCTGAAACGAATGGAACTCTGTTTCCGAATAATCCTCGTAGGGGTAGTACACGAGGTCTGGAGCAAAAATTGAGCGGGCCCGTTTTTTTCGATTTCTTTTCATAATTTGTCCCTGTGGATTTATGAAATTGCATTCGCGTCCATTCGGGTCGTCCGGGAGTGAATCGGAGCTGAAACGAATGGAACTCGGTTTCCGAATAATCCTCGTAGGGGTAGTACACGAGGTCTGGAGTAAAAATTGAGGCGGCCCATTTTTTCGATTTTCTTTTCATAATTTGTCCCTATGGATTTATGAAATTGCATTCGCGTCAATTCGGGGCCGTCCAGGGAGTGAATCGGAGCTTGAAACGAATGGAACTCGGTTTCCGAATAATCCTCATAGGGGGTAGTACACGAGGTCTTGAGAAAAAATTGAGGTGGCCCGTTTTTTCGATTTCTTTTCATAATTTGTCCCTATGGATTTATGAAATTGCATTCGCGTCCATTCGGGGTCGTCCGGGAGTGAATCGGAGCTGAAACGAATGGAACTCGGTTTCCGAATAATCCTCGTAGGGGGTAGTACACGAGGTCTGGAGCAAAAATTGAGGCGGCCCGTTTTTTCAATTTCTTTTCATAATTTGTCCCTATGGATTTATGAAATTGCATTCGCGTCCATTCGGTGTCGTCCTGGAGTGAATCGGAGCTGAAACGAATCGAACTCTGTTTCCGAATAATCCTCGTAGGGGGTAGTACACGAGGTCTGGAGCAAAAATTGAGGCGGTCCGTTTTTTCGATTTCTTTTCATAATTTGTCCCTGTGGATTTATGAAATTGCATTCGCGTCCATTCGGGTCGTCCGGGAGTGAATCAGAGCTGAAACGAATGGAACTCGGTTTCCGAATAATCCTCGTAGGGGGTAGTACACGAGGTCTGAGCAAAATTGAGGCGGCCCGTTTTTTTGATTTCTTTTCATAATTTGTCCCTATGGATTTATGAAATTGCATTCGCGTCCATTCGGGGTCGTCCGGGAGTGAATCGGAGCTGAAACGAATGGAACTCGGTTTCCGAATAATCCTCGTAGGGGGTAGTACACGAGGTCTGGAGCAAAAATTGAGGCGGCCCGTTTTTTTTCGATTTCATTTCATAATTTGTCCCTATGGATTTATGAAATTGCATTCGCGTCCATTCGGTGTCGTCCTGGAGTGAATCGGAGCTGAAACGAATGGAACTCTGTTTCCGAATAATCCTCGTAGGGGGTAGTACACGAGGTCTGGAGCAAAAATTGAGGCGGCCCGTTTTTTCGATTTCTTTTCATAATTTGTCCCTGTGGATTTATGAAATTGCATTCGCGTCCATTCGGGGTCGTCCGGGAGTGAATCGGAGCTGAAACGAATGGAACTCGGTTTCCGAATAATCCTCGTAGGGGTAGTACACGAGGTCTGGAGTAAAAATTGAGGCGGCCCATTTTTTCGATTTCTTTTCATAATTTGTCCCTATGGATTTATGAAATTGCATTCGCGTCAATTCGGGGCCGTCCGGGAGTGAATCGGAGCTGAAACGAATGGAACTCGGTTTCCGAATAATCCTCATAGGGGGTAGTACACGAGGTCTTGAGAAAAAATTGAGGCGGCCCGTTTTTTTCGATTTCTTTTCATAATTTGTCCCTATGGATTTATGAAATTGCATTCGCGTCCATTCGGGGTCGTCCGGGAGTGAATCGGAGCTGAAACGAATGGAACTCGGTTTCCGAATAATCCTCGTAGGGGGTAGTACACGAGGTCTGGAGCAAAAATTGAGGCGGCCCGTTTTTTCAATTTCTTTTCATAATTTGTCCCTATGGATTTATGAAATTGCATTCGCGTCCATTCGGTGTCGTCCTGGAGTGAATCGGAGCTGAAACGAATCGAACTCTGTTTCCGAATAATCCTCGTAGGGGGTAGTACACGAGGTCTGGAGCAAAAATTGAGGCGGTCCGTTTTTTCGATTTCTTTTCATAATTTGTCCCTGTGGATTTATGAAATTGCATTCGCGTCCATTCGGGTCGTCCGGCAGTGAATCAGAGCTAAACGAATGGAACTCGGTTTTCCGAATAATCCTCGTAGGGGGTAGTACACGAGGTCTGAGCAAAATTGAGGCGGCCCGTTTTTTTGATTTCTTTTCATAATTTGTCCCTATGGATTTATGAAATTGCATTCGCGTCCATTCGGGGTCGTCCGGGAGTGAATCGGAGCTGAAACGAATGGAACTCGGTTTCCGAATAATCCTCGTAGGGGGTAGTACACGAGGTCTGGAGCAAAAATTGAGGCGGCCCTTTTTTTGATTTCATTTCATAATTTGTCCCTATGGATTTATGAAATTGCATTCGCGTCCATTCGGTGTCGTCCTGGAGTGAATCGGAGCTGAAACGAATGGAACTCTGTTTCCGAATAATCCTCGTAGGGGTAGTACACGAGGTCTGGAGCAAAAATTGAGGCGGCCCGTTTTTTTCGATTTCTTTTCATAATTTGTCCCTGTGGATTTATGAAATTGCATTCGCGTCCATTCGGGGTCGTCCGGGAGTGAATCGGAGCTGAAACGAATGGAACTCGGTTTCCGAATAATCCTCGTAGGGGTAGTACACGAGGTCTGGAGTAAAAATTGAGGCGGCCCATTTTTTTCGATTTCTTTTCATAATTTGTCCCTATGGATTTATGAAATTGCATTCGCGTCAATTCGGGGCCGTCCGGGAGTGAATCGGAGCTGAAACGAATGGAACTCGGTTTCCGAATAATCCTCATAGGGGGTAGTACACGAGGTCTTGAGAAAAAATTGAGGCGGCCCGTTTTTTCGATTTCTTTTCATAATTTGTCCCTATGGATTTATGAAATTACATTCGCGTCCATTCGGGGTCGTCCGGGAGTGAATCGGAGCTGAAACGAATGGAACTCGGTTTCCGAATAATCCTCGTAGGGGGTAGTACACGAGGTCTGGAGCAAAAATTGAGGCGGCCCGTTTTTTCAATTTCTTTTCATAATTTGTCCCTATGGATTTATGAAATTGCATTCGCGTCCATTCGGTGTCGTCCGGGAGTGAATCGGAGCTGAAACGAATGGAACTCTGTTTCCGAATAATCCTCGTAGGGGGTAGTACACGAGGCCTGGAGCAAAAATTGAGGCGGCCCATTTTTCCGATTTCTTTTCATAATTTGTCCCTATGGATTTATGAAATTGCATTCGCGTCAATTCGGGGCCGTCCGGGAGTGAATCGGAGCTGAAACGAATGAAACTCGATTTCTGAATAATCCTCGTAGGGGGTAGTACACGAGGTCTGGAGCCAAAATTGAGGCGGCCCATTTTTTGATTTCATTTCATAATTTGTCCCTATGGATTTATGAAATTGCATTCGCGTCCATTCGGGTCGTCCGGGAGTGAATCGTAGCTGAAACGAATGGAACTCGATTTCCGAATAATCCTCGTAGGGGGTAGTACACGAGGTCTGGAGCAAAAATTGAGGCAGCCCATTTTTTCAATTTCTTTTCATAATTTGTTCCTATGGATTTATGAAATTGCATTCGCGTCCATTCGGGGTCGTCCGGGAGTGAATCGGAGCTGAAACGAATGGAACTCGGTTTCCGAATAATCCTCGTAGGGGGTAGTACACGAGGTCTGGAGCAAAAATTGAGGCGGCCCGTTTTTTCGATTTATTTTCATAATTTGTCCCTATGGATTTATGAAATTGCATTCGCGTCCATTCGGGTCGTCCGGGAGTGAATCAGAGCTGAAACGAATGGAACTCGGTTTCCGAATAATCCTCGTAGGGGGTAGTACACGAGGTCTTGAGCAAAAATTGAGGCGGCCCGTTTTTTTTGATTTCTTTTCATAATTTGTCCCTATGGATTTATGAAATTGCATTCGCGTCCATTCGGGGTCGTCCGGGAGTGAATCGGAGCTGAAACGAATGGAACTCGGTTTCCGAATAATCCTCGTAGGGGGTAGTACACGAGGTCTGGAGCAAAAATTGAGGTGGCCCGTTTTTTCGATTTCATTTCATAATTTGTCCCTATGGATTTATGAAATTGCATTCGCGTCCATTCGGTGTCGTCCTGGAGTGAATCGGAGCTGAAACGAATGGAACTCGGTTTCCGAATAATCCTCGTAGGGGGTAGTACACGAGGTCTTGAGCAAAAATTGAGGCGGCCCGTTTTTTCGATTTCTTTTCATAATTTGTCCCTATGGATTTATGAAATTGCATTCGCGTCCATTCGGGGTCGTCCGGGAGTGAATCGGAGCTGAAACGAATGGAACTCGGTTTCCGAATAATCCTCGTAGGGGGTAGTACATGAGGTCTGGAGCAAAAATTGAGGCGGCCCGTTTTTTCGATTTCATTTCATAATTTGTCCCTATGGATTTATGAAATTGCATTCGCGTCCATTCGGTGTCGTCCTGGAGTGAATCGGAGCTGAAATGAATGGAACTCTGTTTCCGAATAATCCTCGTAGGGGGTAGTACACGAGGTCTGGAGCAAAAATTGAGGCGGCCCGTTTTTTCGATTTCTTTTCATAATTTGTCCCTGTGGATTTATGAAATTGCATTCACGTCCATTCGGGGTCGTCCGGGAGTGAATCGGAGCTGAAACGAATGGAACTCGGTTTCCGAATAATCCTCGTAGGGGTAGTACACGAGGTCTGGAGTAAAAATTGAGGCGGCCCATTTTTTCGATTTCTTTTCATAATTTGTCCCTATGGATTTATGAAATTGCATTCGCGTCAATTCGGGGCCGTCCGGGAATGAATCGGAGCTGAAACGAATGGAACTCGATTTCCGAATAATCCTCGTAGGGGGTAGTACACGAGGTCTGGAGCAAAATTGAGGCGGCCCGTTTTTTCGATTTCATTTCATAATTTGTCCCTATGGATTTATGAAATTGCATTCGCGTTCATTCGGTGTCGTCCGGGAGTGAATCGGAGCTGAACGAATGGAACTCTGTTTCGAATAATCCTCGTAGGGGGTAGTACACGAGGTCTGGAGCAAAAATTGAGGCGACCCTATTTTTTCGATTTCTTTTCATAATTTGTCCCTATGGATTTATGAAATTGCATTCGCGTCAATTCGGGGCCGTCCGGGAATGAATCGGAGCTGAAACGAATGGAACTCGATTTCCGAATAATCCTCGTAGGGGGTAGTACACGAGGTCTGGAGCAAAAATTGAGGCGGCCCGTTTTTTTCGATTTCATTTCATAATTTGTCCCTATGGATTTATGAAATTGCATTCGCGTCCATTCGGTGTCGTCCTGGAGTGAATCGGAGCTGAAACGAATGGAACTCTGTTTCCGAATAATCCTCGTAGGGGGTAGTACACGAGGTCTGGAGCAAAAATTGAGGCGGCCCGTTTTTTCGATTTCTTTTCATAATTTGTCCCTGTGGATTTATGAAATTGCATTCGCGTCCATTCGGGTCGTCCGGGAGTGAATCAGAGCTGAAACGAATGGAACTCGGTTTCCGAATAATCCTCGTAGGGGGTAGTACACGAGGTCTTGAGCAAAAATTGAGGCGGCCCGTTTTTTCGATTTCTTTTCATAATTTGTCCCTATGGATTTATGAAATTGCATTCGCGTCCATTCGGGGTCGTCCGGGAGTGAATCGGAGCTGAAACGAATGGAACTCGGTTTCCGAATAATCCTCGTAGGGGGTAGTACACGAGGTCTGGAGCAAAAATTGAGGCGGCCCGTTTTTTCGATTTCATTTCATAATTTGTCCCTATGGATTTATGAAATTGCATTCGCGTCCATTCGGTGTCGTCCTGGAGTGAATCGGAGCTGAAATGAATGGAACTCTGTTTCCGAATAATCCTCGTAGGGGGTAGTACACGAGGTCTGGAGCAAAAATTGAGGTGGCCCGTTTTTTTCGATTTCTTTTCATAATTTGTCCCTGTGGATTTATGAAATTGCATTCACGTCCATTCGGGGTCGTCCGGGAGTGAATCGGAGCTGAAACGAATGGAACTCGGTTTCCGAATAATCCTCGTAGGGGTAGTACACGAGGTCTGGAGTAAAAATTGAGGCGGCCCATTTTTTCGATTTCTTTTCATAATTTGTCCCTATGGATTTATGAAATTGCATTCGCGTCAATTCGGGGCCGTCCGGGAATGAATCGGAGCTGAAACGAATGGAACTCGATTTCCGAATAATCCTCGTAGGGGGTAGTACACGAGGTCTGGAGCAAAATTGAGGCGGCCCGTTTTTTCGATTTCATTTCATAATTTGTCCCTATGGATTTATGAAATTGCATTCGCGTTCATTCGGTGTCGTCCGGGAGTGAATCGGAGCTGAAACGAATGGAACTCTGTTTCCGAATAATCCTCGTAGGGGGTAGTACACGAGGTCTGGAGCAAAAATTGAGGCGGCCCTATTTTTTCGATTTCTTTTCATAATTTGTCCCTATGGATTTATGAAATTGCATTCGCGCCAATTCGGGGCCGTCCGGGAATGAATCGGAGCTGAAACGAATGGAACTCGATTTCCGAATAATCCTCGTAGGGGGTAGTACACGAGGTCTGGAGCAAAAATTGAGGCGGCCCGTTTTTTCGATTTCATTTCATAATTTGTCCCTATGGATTTATGAAATTGCATTCGCGTCCATTCGGTGTCGTCCTGGAGTGAATCGGAGCTGAAACGAATGGAACTCTGTTTCCGAATAATCCTCGTAGGGGGTAGTACACGAGGTCTGGAGCAAAAATTGAGGCGGCCCGTTTTTTCGATTTCTTTTCATAATTTGTCCCTGTGGATTTATGAAATTGCATTCGCGTCCATTCGGGTCGTCCGGGAGTGAATCAGAGCTGAAACGAATGGAACTCGGTTTCCGAATAATCCTCGTAGGGGGTAGTACACGAGGTCTTGAGCAAAAATTGAGGCGGCCCGTTTTTTCGATTTCATTTCATAATTTGTCCCTATGGATTTATGAAATTGCATTCGCGTCCATTCGGTGTCGTCCTGGAGTGAATCGGAGCTGAAACGAATGGAACTCTGTTTCCGAATAATCCTCGTAGGGGGTAGTACACGAGGTCTGGAGCAAAAATTGAGGCGGCCCGTTTTTTTCGATTTCTTTTCATAATTTGTCCCTGTGGATTTATGAAATTGGATTCACGTCCATTCGGGGTCGTCCGGGAGTGAATCGGAGCTGAAACGAATGGAACTCGGTTTCCGAATAATCCTCGTAGGGGTAGTACACGAGGTCTGGAGTAAAAATTGAGGCGGCCCATTTTTTCGATTTCTTTTCATAATTTGTCCCTATGGATTTATGAAATTGCATTCGCGTCAATTTGGGGCTGTAATAACCCCAATTTTTGGGAAATTTTTGAAACCCTTATGAATAGTGTTTTTGCTGAATGAGAAAACTTTTCATGCCACACTATGTAGGGGTTCTGTTATGGATATTCTGGGATATTATTAGTACTCTATGAAGTATATAAGTGTATGTAAAGATCGTCAGAATCCAATTCCGAACACTTTGGTTTTTCCCGGAAATCCACAAGATACGGAGAGAATTGAGTATAAGGTAACAGGATAAAAAGGATTTAAACAAAAGGATTATAGGAGAGGATCATAAAAGGAATATAATATATTGAGAAAGGTTAAGGGAACCTAAGTAATAAGATCCCGGGTATGATCCCTCAAACGATAAACAAAAACGAAAGTTAAGCGAACCGTATAACAGATCAGCGGTCATTAGGCAAACAATTAGGAAGTTAAGCAAAGGGATTAGAGGAAGTGATGTCACCCAACCAATGAGAAGAGGACAAGGAAGGGAGGATGACATAGCAAAGTGATGCAAGCATGACATAGAAGGGAAGGAAATGTGGTGGATTGTTAACCACACAAAATCAAGGGTAAATGGGTAATTGGCCTAAAACAAAACAAAAATCTAGCAACCAAGCAAAACAAATCACAAAACACAAAAGAATCTCTCTTCTTCTCCTTGAAGCTCTCGGGTGCTTTTCTTAGAAAATGGAAGTCCAAGCTCCTCCACTTACTATTTAGCAAGGTAATTATCTAAGCTTCCCCATGGATAGTTACATACTTCCTATAAGTTTAAGCTTCTAATTCCAAGCCAATCTTTTTCTATAAATCATCAAAGAAGATGGTGAATAGTGTTTTCAAGAACTAAAATTTGTGTTCTTGAAGTTTTGTTTAGATTAAGCTTGGTTAAGGGCTTTAAAGGTGATTCCAAGCCATCCTCTTGATTCTCCACTCTCCAAGGAAGGTATAAACTACAAACCCTAGCTTTAGTTTTGAGTATTTAGGAATGGTTATGAGTAGTATAGTATATGTGAAGCATGAAACTTGTTTGTTTAAGAGTTTGGGTTGGAATGGTGGTGATTGATTTGTTGAAATCTTAAGATTTGGTTAAAGAATGTAGTATAGTTTAAATTCAAGTTTTTGGAGTAAGTAAATGGATTATAATGAGTTGGTTTGGGGCTGTTGTAATGTATTTTGGATGGAGTTTGGATTGGGTTATGAATTGGGGTTGGATTGTGGTTGTTTTGAGTTGGTTTAAATTTGGGAAATCGCGTAAACATAGCCGTCGTAATGTCCGATTTTCTTTGGACTGTTTTTGTGCATAGCATTAGGACCCGAGAACCCCCTGCTAAATTGTGACCACTGCCATGTTTAGATAGCTCATGTTACGAGCTTCGTTTTGATATGTAGTTCGTTTGATTCCGATGAACGGTTTAGGAGAAACGACCGTTTCCAGTAACGGCGTTTCGCGAACGAAACTTTTTCCCTCGCCTTACTTTGAAACATAGGTTAAAGACCAAAAAGGGTTAATTAATGTGTGAAACATTTATGGTAAGTGTGTTAGGCAGTTGGTAAGTCATTCGCGAAGGAATCGCTTTAAAACTCGTAAAGGTTAAGTTATTAAAAATGGTGGAGCCGAGGGTACCCGAGTGACTTAAGCGAATCGGTGAGCGTAAAACTAGCATTAGAGTCTAAGTTAGCTAAAGCATAGATTTACAAGTGATTTTGGTTTAATTCCAACTTACTTGTTGTTTATAGGTTATCAGACTCGTCCCGAGACTTTCTCACCCCCAAGTCGCTCAGGCAAGTATTCTATCCGTTATACTGTTGTTGTGGTGATTATATGTATATGCATTATCTTGTGATATTGCATGATTGTTATTTAGCAAATGTTGCGATATATTGTAGCATGTGATATGGTATATATGCATGCCTGTTTTATATTCTGGAATTATATATCTGTTGGTTATTTGATAATACCTATGCTAGAGGATAGTTGTATCTTGCATATACCCTTAGTATAGGGACTCAAAGGTGAAAATGTTTTCAAAAACCGGGAGTCGAGGATCCCGAGTAGATTTTATAGCTATGGATATTAATATATATATATAGTTATATATATATGGTTATAATTTTCCAAACTATCAATCGAATAAGGTTTATTCGATTACTTTAAACTTTATTATTTATTTGAATATTATTACGAATATTATTCGGAGGCGTATGACTCCTTTTATATTATTAATGAATATTATTTGAATATTCATTCGAGGGCTTATGACTCAATTTATAATAATTATTGAATATTACTTGGATATTCATTTGAGGATGTATGACTCCTTTATTTTATTTAATGAATATTATTTATAATATTCATTCGAGGTATTATGACTCCGATTATGTACTGGATTATATTCTTTATTCTATTAAAGAATAAGGTGTTAATAATCAAACTTATTTTCGATTATTCAAATAAAGATAATACTTTCATATAAGTATATCTTTGGTTATTTAATGTTTATTTCAAGTATAAGTTTTAATACTTCTACTTCAATTATTGTTATAAAGATTATTCTTTATGGGAATATTATTTAAATAATAATATTCAGCCATTTTCTAATATTCTAGGGACTGATTTACTTCATTAAATCAGCCTTACTCCAAACACTCTTTAAAGTGTTTTCGAGTCTTCAAAATGATTTTTAAAAGTCAGAGCGGACCCCAAAACTCATTTTTATATTTAAGATCTTCCTTTTTAAAGGGGACTTAAATACTCGCTCAAAACCTGGGGAATCCGGCTCTGTGGTGTATTTTATATTCGCAACGAGGTTGCAGATTTGGTGAATGATTTGATTACTTGCCCAATGTTCGGGAAGTAAGTCCATTTGATTGAGTCGGCATAAGCGACAGGCCGGGGTACGGTCTATTATTGTGTAAGTGGCTGGGTGACAGTCCATCAACGCGTGAGGGGCCGGGGTACGGTCGAGCGCAAGGTCCTAATGCGGCCAGGGTGATGACCGGTGAGGAATTCATCCATCTACTAGTAGAAAAGGTTACTTATTGGTATCTTTGCCTGATCAGCGAGATATCGGGTTTATGCCAAAATTCTTTTCCTTTCCAAAATTCATTGGATGTTTCAAACTCTGTTCATACTTTGCATAACAGAGGTTCCAGGAAATGTTTAAAGGGATATATATATGTGGATATATATATATATATCGGGGCTAAATAAAGTATCTCATAACTTTTTCATTCAATAATATTTCAAAGATTGAATCTATTCAAGTCTTATCTTGTGGTCTCATCAGTGGGATGAACTTTTGAAATTGATTATAACTTGAACGGTGGTAGTTCAAGTAGTATATTGGGAATGATATAAGTGTAGTGAAGTATTTGGTAACTTCATCTTTTAAACTTATATGTAATTAATAATTGTCTTATGAATGACAAAGATTTTCAGAAAAACGTTGAGACAAGGTTAGATATATGAGATCACCTTGCAACGATATTTTTATACAGTTATACAATGGGACTTTGTGTATATTATGCATGGAAGAGGACTTCCATTACTTTGAAAAGTATATATGTATATATACTGAATATTTTGCGACTTCATCGCATTAAGATATCAAACTTGGTTCATTTCTTTTGACCAAGATTTTCATGAGTATTATGAGTAGACTCATATACTATTAATCATTATACATATTATTTTGGTGGGCTTGCTGCTCACCCTTGCTTTCTTCTTTCATCACACAACATCAGATAGATAAGATGAACAGGACCAAGCTCCCAATTCGCGATCGGATAGGAAGCGTTTCGCAGCTTCCTATAGGCATTGAAGTCACTGTAGCTGAGGTAGGGAACTACCAATAGACTAGGCTTCAACTTTTGATGTACCAGATTTATGTATATTTATGAATTGTAATAATGGCAATGAAATGTAAATTTATTCAGAACCTTTTTAAGGTGTATTGACATATAATTGTGGAATAAAACGACTTGTGATTATTTTTGGATGTTCATCTCTGAGACTATAACGTGTGGTGTGTGTGTTTATTGTGGGGTCACAGTACAGAGTAGTTGAGAAATTATTAAGATTGGGTGTTAATAAGGGAAATAGAACTCGTGACAACCCGGATCCCCGACCCCGGATCTGGGGGTGTTACAGAAATGGTATCAGAGCTAAGCGTTATAAACCTCAGAGATGATGGGACGTTAAGATAATAAGTTCACTAAGATAATAAGAACTCTTGCCAAGTTCATAGTCGGACTACCTAACGTAGTACTGACAGTTAAAACCCTTATGGGAACCCTTATAAATGTAGCGAAAGAAGCGTAGTTCGTTATCGTATATGGTAGCGGGACTCCGAACCCTGAAGTTGAGGAACAACAGCGCGATGATGTTTATTACTAATTGGAGATCGGATTGTGGATCCGATAGAGTGTCCTAATGCAGGACCGGATGATGTTGATATTGAGAATGTAGCGGTTGAGGATGTTGTCCTAGAAGGGATAGTTGCTGAGAAGGATTCCATGGAGGATCCTGACAAGAATGAATAAAGGACCACTGATGAATTGATGACCATGGTTAGGTCGACTACCAGAGGTAGGATTGGTTGATCACTACCGGAGGTTCGTTCAAGTTTGTAAAGATAGTAGCCCCCTTTAACGTGGCTTACTCGTAAGACTGAGAAGTTCGAATGGACAGAGAAATGCGAGAACAGCTTTCAAAAAAAAAAAAAAACTGAAGCAGAGGTTGGTGATGGCCCCTATGCTGGCGTTGCCGGATGGAAAAGGAGATTTTGTGAAGTGTAGTGATGCTTCACACAAGGGCTTAGGGTGCGTGCTTATGCAGCACGGTAAGGTAATCGCGTACATGTCAAGACAATTAAGGTAATATGAAATTCGATATCCCCGCTCATGAGCTTAGGCTCATGGCAATAGTTTTACCCTAAAGATTGGAGGCACTACTTGTATGGAGAGAAGTGCGAGAATTACCTAAGCCATAAGTGCTCTAGTACATTTTCACGTAGAAAGAGCTCAACATATGCCAGAGGAGGCAGTTAGAGATAATCAAGAATAATGATTGGGAGATTCTTTATCATTAGAGGAAAGCCAATATGGTGGCTGATGCCCTTAGTAAAAAAAAAGGAGAGACTCAAGATGATAATGACTTTGGGAGGGTTGATAAGAGATTTTGAAAAAAAAAAAAAAAAAATGGAAATAGATATGAAGGTAACCGGAGCCGGTACCGAAAAGTTGTTTGAGATTGCAATACAGCCCGAATTATTGGAAAAGAGCATATTGTGCCAGAAAAAGGTGATGAATGAAGGCAGAGAGCCAACAAATAAATATGAGATTAATACTGAGAAAGATGATAAGGGAATAATGAGGTATTCCTATAGAATTTGGGTTCCAAATGTTTAAAAGCTTAAAGATGAAATCTTAGATGAAAGCTAGTTTGAGGAATAAGAGTTAAAGCAAACCCTGAATGTGATAGTCAGGGAGGACGCCATCAAGATAGAAGGAACCCATAACATAATGAAGTGGAAAATGAGGATTTTAACGTACAAGATAACCCCAAGTATGGGAGAAGGATGAAACATTCCATACTAAGGAAATGGAAAGTCGAGTAAGGAAAGGAGACCCGAGATGGTACTCCAATATGGCAATTCATGGACCTGTCTAAAGAGAACTTAGACTATTATCCCCAACCACCACCCTGAGGGGACAATGCGGCAGGAAATTCTTTCATGACCTTTAAAGCGTTAAGCTCTCAGAGTTCCAAGGAACAAGTTGACCTAGTCGAGGCAAGAGCCTGGCTAAAGGAAATATAGGAATCATCTGAGATTCTAAATGATTGACGAACCACAAAGGACTGTTTTTGTCACTTACCCTCCTAAGAGAGAGGCCACCCGCTGGTGAAAGACCAAGAAAGGTACGGAGCCAGAGGTTATGATAAACTGATTAAAGTTCAGCCAATTGTTTTCAGGAAAGTACTTCCCAAGGTTATGGAGATAGTGTAAAAGCTTAAGAGCCAGAACAAAGGCAGACGAGTATGATGAATTATGAATCTAAGTTGTAAAAGTTATCAAGATTCGTTCTGAAGACACGAATCCAGAATAACGGGATGTTTGAAATCAATGCTTATGTTGTGTTGGTTCATGAAATAACGATAAGAGAAAGGAATATAAAGGCAATAGAGTTTGAGGAATGATAAAGGAATTGGGTATGAGGAAACCCTAAAGACTCGTAGAGATAGAAATAGAAAAGTAGGTAATCGTCCGGATGAGAGTGATTTACCATGAGTTAAATTGATGGTTGAAGGTATAAGAGATAAATATATTTTATCCCCTGTAAGTTGGGAAGATTCGAGGAAACCTTGAGATGATTCGAAGGATAAATAATGAGACGCGGATAGACTGAGGAGACAAGAAAGTAAGAAATTAAGAAAATTGGGTGAAGGAAGTGACCTTCAAGAAGGTAAAGTGTAAGACCGGTGGCATGATACCCAGAAAGGGAGACGCCAGATATGAAAGATATCCCAATATTGAGGTGACTGTTGAGATAAACAACAAAAGTAAATGAGGAATTATTAAGAAGAAGTTCACGTTGAACATGACCAATATCTTCCAGAACATCCTTGTTATCGTTACCAAATTAGGCAAGACAAGCGGATAACCGTTGTTATCTTTTGGAGGCCATATTGATTGACCCCATTTTGAATACAAATGTTATTGTGAAATTAGACATATACTATCGAGGTGGGAATGATTGAATAAGACACCCTTATCAGGGATATATGACTTGATTTATCCATGAATGGATGCGGGTACCTTTTAAAGGTGGAATTAAGGCTAGAACATCGGTAACTTAAAATGAATCCTAGGGGAATGCATAAAGGTTTGCATTTCACCCTTAATAGGGACGGTATGAGTTTTGACAGTATGATTTGGAAAGGGTTAAGGTAACAATAACCTTTAAGAATTAGTGGAGAAATTTTCAGAAGTATATAGACAATGGTTCTAGTAATAGTAAATGGTATTTTGATATGCCCTGTATTTAGGGAACACAGGAGGAACGATTGAAGGATAACCTTAGAGGTTTTACAAGGAGAAAGGTAATATTCAAAATTCTCAAGAATAGAAATGTTGATAAAGGAAATATGACATAATTATATTGATGCCAAGTGAGGCACGTGTTAAACCACGAGAAGGTATGGATCGAACCAGTAATGGTCGAAATTGTTCAGGGCAATTAGGACTTAAGATAGAAGATGCTCTAAGTATAATTGAGAGTCAGTCATGACAGTGATTAACCTCTAAAGACTGAGGCAATAACTTATGGAAAAATGGTGATTTTTTTTTACTCATCAGATTTTAAGGAAAGCATTTTCACATAAGCTGTGATTGAAATAAGGTAGAAAATTTATTTGGAGGTGGTTAAAATGACATTGACTGTAAGGAAATTTTACTATCAGGAAAGGCTAAAGAGGTGGTCGACACTTTAAAGGTAAGAGGATAATTATAGGCGCTTGTGCCAAAAGAATACAGTGATGATGGTTAAAACTGTGAAGGTTGTATTATGGTTTGGAAGATTGACATTCTTCCTGATGACTGTGCAATACCCAACCGTAATAGTAGTTGGTAAAGGTATAATTCGTGTAATCGCCATGAACGGGCTATCTATCTTAGAAGATACTATCTTGAGAATAAGCCAGGACCATGTTTCAAAAAGGACTAGACGAACCTTTGAGTAAGTCTTCTATTTAAGGCATATGATTTAGAATGGTATTAACCTGCTATCGTTGCTTTGAGCGAAACTCTTCTGCAATTTTATCTGCTTCATGTCATGTATGTATGTCAGAATCAGGAGTGTACTCCATGAATCAAGAATGGTGATTATGTTAACTCCTTAGAAGAATTAGATACGAGATGTATGGACTCCGTATGGTTAGCTATTAAGACTTCATGGAAAATGAATGACTACAGTAGGTCAGTGGTGGACCATAGTAAGGCAGCAATGATTCTGCGAGTAGTGAGCTGATTACAACCGTGAGAGTTGTATTGGAATGGGTGTTGAGATTGAGTACCACTAATCGGGTCGTGGTAGTGTATAAGTTATCATTGATAGACTAATTAAGTAGAGTATCTACCTAGTGAATAATTATTCTTTCTTATCAATAGAGAGTCGTATTATTATGCGAGGAAGGTTGCGGTGCGAGCATAGAATCCTAGTAACGGTGATATATAGAATGAGATCCCAAATTCGATTTTCGATGTCGAGGGAGTTTCAAAGGTAATTGTGTATAAGCTCGAGGAAGAGCATGGGTCCATAGAATGATGGACGGGATAGCGAAAATATTTAAGCACGTGAAATGCGATGCTATAATACTTGATGTTGATATAAATACATATATGTTTTGTTCTTCTATGACAAACCTCTATAGTTCAGAGGTAGGTTCCAAGCCAGATATTTTGTGGCAGTATATTTTTTTTATATATACAATTCTCTTCAGTTCGTTCTTTTCTCTTCTTTTCATTTCATGTAAGTTGAGAAGAACAACCCTTCCAGAAGGGGAGGTATTGCCGAATGACTGTCTATCTGTGTGATAGAAGCCTAGTAGGATACCAACTATTGTTTAATTGCTTGTCAAGTACTAAAGGCTGGCCACCTTCTGTACTAACTATGCGAGATAACAAGTGTTCATGATCATAGTGATCTCTCAATAAATTCTTTTACTTCTATATGAAGGATTAAGCTTTCGAAAATAGAAACAGCTGAAAAAGGAGTAGTAAAGTTATGGTGGTATTCAGAATGGGAACACATTCGTAATACTAAGGTTGACGTGGTTATTAAAAGGTTATAGAACGCTAACGAGCAAAAGTATAACCAGTATAATATTAGGAACGGAAGGTAGTAGCGATTACGAACTCGAAAAGAATGGGTATTGAGAAGTAAAAGCTCTAATGCTAAACGCTATAATGAGAGTCTGTGCAATAGACTTGAAAGAATTTGGAATGATCACTTAACGCGGATTTAGTTATATCACGACAATAGATCATATGTCATTATCGAGGTGTCACCTTATGAGATCCTTGAGGGAAGATAATGCCGATCTCCCTTATGTTAGGATGAAGTTGTAGAGCGCAAGATGCTCGGACCCGCAGTAGTCCAAAGGACCAGGGATATAATAGATCTAATCAGAGGACGGCTGGTAGTAACCCAAGATGGACATAAGAGGTATGCTGATTTGACTCAAAAAGGACAAGGAGTATGAAATAGGGGGCCTAGTAATGTTATAGGTATCCCCTTGGAAACCCTTGAAAATGGATTGATGAGGTTCGGAAAGAAAGGAAAGCTAAGTCTATAATTTGTTGGACCCTTGGATATATTAAGATGTTTGGGAAGTTAGCATATGAGCTAGCCCTACCCCCAAACCTGTAGCAAGTTCATAACGTGTTCCACGTATCAATGTTAAGGAAGTGTAATTCGGATGCCAGACAAATAGGGGCATATGAGCGCATAGACATGCAACCAGACGTAACCTATATGGAGCAACCAGGAAGGGTATAGAGTAAAAAGGAACGAGTGCTTAGGAGAAGGGTTATCAAACTAGTAAGAGTTTGATGGTAGAACCACAATGTGGGAAAATTTACTCGAGAGTTAGAAAGTGCAATGCTAAGAGAGTATCCCTATTCATTTTCTATCTGATTCCGGGACGGAATCCTTTTAAGGAGGGGAGACTGTAATAACCCCAATTTTTGGGAAATTTTTGAAACCCTTATGAATAGTGTTTTTGCTGAATGAGAAAACTTTTCATGCCACACTATGTAGGGGTTCTGTTATGGATATTCTGGGATATTATTAGTACTCTATGAAGTATATAAGTGTATGTAAAGATCGTCAGAATCCAATTCCGAACACTTTGGTTTTTCCCGGAAATCCACAAGATACGGAGAGAATTGAGTATAAGGTAACAGGATAAAAAGGATTTAAATAAAAGGATTATAGGAGAGGATCATAAAAGGAATATAATATATTGAGAAAGGTTAAGGGAACCTAAGTAATAAGATCCCGGGTATGATCCCTCAAACGATAAACAAAAACGAAAGTTAAGCGAACCGTATAACAGATCAGCGGTCATTAGGCAAACAATTAGGAAGTTAAGCAAAGGGATTAGAGGAAGTGATGTCACCCAACCAATGAGAAGAGGACAAGGAAGGGAGGATGACATAGCAAAGTGATGCAAGCATGACATAGAAGGGAAGGAAATGTGGTGGATTGTTAACCACACAAAATCAAGGGTAAATGGGTAATTGGCCTAAAACAAAACAAAAATCTAGCAACCAAGCAAAACAAATCACAAAACACAAAAGAATCTCTCTTCTTCTCCTTGAAGCTCTCGGGTGCTTTTCTTAGAAAATGGAAGTCCAAGCTCCTCCACTTACTATTTAGCAAGGTAATTATCTAAGCTTCCCCATGGATAGTTACATACTTCCTATAAGTTTAAGCTTCTAATTCCAAGCCAATCTTTTTCTATAAATCATCAAAGAAGATGGTGAATAGTGTTTTCAAGAACTAAAATTTGTGTTCTTGAAGTTTTGTTTAGATTAAGCTTGGTTAAGGGCTTTAAAGGTGATTCCAAGCCATCCTCTTGATTCTCCACTCTCCAAGGAAGGTATAAACTACAAACCCTAGCTTTAGTTTTGAGTATTTAGGAATGGTTATGAGTAGTATAGTATATGTGAAGCATGAAACTTGTTTGTTTAAGAGTTTGGGTTGGAATGGTGGTGATTGATTTGTTGAAATCTTAAGATTTGGTTAAAGAATGTAGTATAGTTTAAATTCAAGTTTTTGGAGTAAGTAAATGGATTATAATGAGTTGGTTTGGGGCTGTTGTAATGTATTTTGGATGGAGTTTGGATTGGGTTATGAATTGGGGTTGGATTGTGGTTGTTTTGAGTTGGTTTAAATTTGGGAAATCGCGTAAACATAGCCGTCGTAATGTCCGATTTTCTTTGGACTGTTTTTGTGCATAGCATTAGGACCCGAGAACCCCCTGCTAAATTGTGACCACTGCCATGTTTAGATAGCTCATGTTACGAGCTTCGTTTTGATATGTAGTTCGTTTGATTCCGATGAACGGTTTAGGAGAAACGACCGTTTCCAGTAACGGCGTTTCGCGAACGAAACTTTTTCCCTCGCCTTACTTTGAAACATAGGTTAAAGACCAAAAAGGGTTAATTAATGTGTGAAACATTTATGGTAAGTGTGTTAGGCAGTTGGTAAGTCATTCGCGAAGGAATCGCTTTAAAACTCGTAAAGGTTAAGTTATTAAAAATGGTGGAGCCGAGGGTACCCGAGTGACTTAAGCGAATCGGTGAGCGTAAAACTAGCATTAGAGTCTAAGTTAGCTAAAGCATAGATTTACAAGTGATTTTGGTTTAATTCCAACTTACTTGTTGTTTATAGGTTATCAGACTCGTCCCGAGACTTTCTCACCCCCAAGTCGCTCAGGCAAGTATTCTATCCGTTATACTGTTGTTGTGGTGATTATATGTATATGCATTATCTTGTGATATTGCATGATTGTTATTTAGCAAATGTTGCGATATATTGTAGCATGTGATATGGTATATATGCATGCCTGTTTTATATTCTGGAATTATATATCTGTTGGTTATTTGATAATACCTATGCTAGAGGATAGTTGTATCTTGCATATACCCTTAGTATAGGGACTCAAAGGTGAAAATGTTTTCAAAAACCGGGAGTCGAGGATCCCGAGTAGATTTTATAGCTATGGATATTAATATATATATATAGTTATATATATGGTTATAATTTTCCAAACTATCAATCGAATAAGGTTTATTCGATTACTTTAAACTTTATTATTTATTTGAATATTATTACGAATATTATTCGGAGGCGTATGACTCCTTTTATATTATTAATGAATATTATTTGAATATTCATTCGAGGGCTTATGACTCAATTTATAATAATTATTGAATATTACTTGGATATTCATTTGAGGATGTATGACTCCTTTATTTTATTTAATGAATATTATTTATAATATTCATTCGAGGTATTATGACTCCGATTATGTACTGGATTATATTCTTTATTCTATTAAAGAATAAGGTGTTAATAATCAAACTTATTTTCGATTATTCAAATAAAGATAATACTTTCATATAAGTATATCTTTGGTTATTTAATGTTTATTTCAAGTATAAGTTTTAATACTTCTACTTCAATTATTGTTATAAAGATTATTCTTTATGGGAATATTATTTAAATAATAATATTCAGCCATTTTCTAATATTCTAGGGACTGATTTACTTCATTAAATCAGCCTTACTCCAAACACTCTTTAAAGTGTTTTCGAGTCTTCAAAATGATTTTTAAAAGTCAGAGCGGACCCCAAAACTCATTTTTATATTTAAGATCTTCCTTTTTAAAGGGGACTTAAATACTCGCTCAAAACCTGGGGAATCCGGCTCTGTGGTGTATTTTATATTCGCAACGAGGTTGCAGATTTGGTGAATGATTTGATTACTTGCCCAATGTTCGGGAAGTAAGTCCATTTGATTCAGTCGGCATAAGCGACAGGCCGGGGTACGGTCTATTATTGTGTAAGTGGCTGGGTGACAGTCCATCAACGCGTGAGGGGCCGGGGTACGGTCGAGCGCAAGGTCCTAATGCGGCCAGGGTGATGACCGGTGAGGAATTCATCCATCTACTAGTAGAAAAGGTTACTTATTGGTATCTTTGCCTGATCAGCGAGATATCGGGTTTATGCCAAAATTCTTTTCCTTTCCAAAATTCATTGGATGTTTCAAACTCTGTTCATACTTTGCATAACAGAGGTTCCAGGAAATGTTTAAAGGGATATATATATGTGGATATATATATATATCGGGGCTAAATAAAGTATCTCATAACTTTTTCATTCAATAATATTTCAAAGATTGAATCTATTCAAGTCTTATCTTGTGGTCTCATCAGTGGGATGAACTTTTGAAATTGATTATAACTTGAACGGTGGTAGTTCAAGTAGTATATTGGGAATGATATAAGTGTAGTGAAGTATTTGGTAACTTCATCTTTTAAACTTATATGTAATTAATAATTGTCTTATGAATGACAAAGATTTTCAGAAAAACGTTGAGACAAGGTTAGATATATGAGATCACCTTGCAACGATATTTTTATACAGTTATACAATGGGACTTTGTGTATATTATGCATGGAAGAGGACTTCCATTACTTTGAAAAGTATATATGTATATATACTGAATATTTTGCGACTTCATCGCATTAAGATATCAAACTTGGTTCATTTCTTTTGACCAAGATTTTCATGAGTATTATGAGTAGACTCATATACTATTAATCATTATACATATTATTTTGGTGGGCTTGCTGCTCACCCTTGCTTTCTTCTTTCATCACACAACATCAGATAGATAAGATGAACAGGACCAAGCTCCCAATTCGCGATCGGATAGGAAGCGTTTCGCAGCTTCCTATAGGCATTGAAGTCACTGTAGCTGAGGTAGGGAACTACCAATAGACTAGGCTTCAACTTTTGATGTACCAGATTTATGTATATTTATGAATTGTAATAATGGCAATGAAATGTAAATTTATTCAGAACCTTTTTAAGGTGTATTGACATATAATTGTGGAATAAAATGACTTGTGATTATTTTTGGATGTTCATCTCTGAGACTATAACGTGTGGTGTGTGTGTTTATTGTGGGGTCACAGTACAGAGTAGTTGAGAAATTATTAAGATTGGGTGTTAATAAGGGAAATAGAACTCGTGACAACCCGGATCCCCGACCCCGGATCTGGGGGTGTTACAGGGGCCGTCCGGGAATGAATCGGAGCTGAAACGAATGGAACTCGATTTCCGAATAATCCTCTTAGGGGGTAGTACACGAGGTCTGGAGCAAAAATTGAGGCGGCCCGTTTTTTCGATTTCATTTCATAATTTGTCCCTATGGATTTATGAAATTGCATTCGCGTTCATTCGGTGTCGTCCGGGAGTGAATCGGAGCTGAAACGAATGGAACTCTGTTTCCGAATAATCCTCGTAGGGGGTAGTACACGAGGTCTGGAGCAAAAATTGAGGCGGCCCTATTTTTTCGATTTCTTTTCATAATTTGTCCCTATGGATTTATGAAATTGCATTCGCGTCAATTCGGGGCCGTCCGGGAATGAATCGGAGCTGAAACGAATGGAACTCGATTTCCGAATAATCCTCGTAGGGGGTAGTACACGAGGTCTGGAGCAAAAATTGAGGCGGCCCGTTTTTTCGATTTCATTTCATAATTTGTCCCTATGGATTTATGAAATTGCATTCGCGTCCATTCGGTGTCGTCCTGGAGTGAATCGGAGCTGAAACGAATGGAACTCTGTTTCCGAATAATCCTCGTAGGGGGTAGTACACGAGGTCTGGAGCAAAAATTGAGGCGGCCCGTTTTTTTCGATTTCTTTTCATAATTTGTCCCTGTGGATTTATGAAATTGCATTCGCGTCCATTCGGGTCGTCCGGGAGTGAATCAGAGCTGAAACGAATGGAACTCGGTTTCCGAATAATCCTCGTAGGGGGTAGTACACGAGGTCTTGAGCAAAAATTGAGGCGGCCCGTTTTTTCGATTTCTTTTCATAATTTGTCCCTATGGATTTATGAAATTGCATTCGCGTCCATTCGGGGTCGTCCGGGAGTGAATCGGAGCTGAAACGAATGGAACTCGGTTTCCGAATAATCCTCGTAGGGGGTAGTACACGAGGTCTGGAGCAAAAATTGAGGCGGCCCGTTTTTTCGATTTCATTTCATAATTTGTCCCTATGGATTTATGAAATTGCATTCGCGTCCATTCGGTGTCGTCCTGGAGTGAATCGGAGCTGAAATGAATGGAACTCTGTTTCCGAATAATCCTCGTAGGGGGTAGTACACGAGGTCTGGAGCAAAAATTGAGGCGGCCCGTTTTTTCGATTTCTTTTCATAATTTGTCCCTGTGGATTTATGAAATTGCATTCACGTCCATTCGGGGTCGTCCGGGAGTGAATCGGAGCTGAAACGAATGGAACTCGGTTTCCGAATAATCCTCGTAGGGGTAGTACACGAGGTCTGGAGTAAAAATTGAGGCGGCCCATTTTTTCGATTTCTTTTCATAATTTGTCCCTATAGATTTATGAAATTGCATTCGCGTCAATTCGGGGCCGTCCGGGAATGAATCGGAGCTGAAACGAATGGAACTCGATTTCCGAATAATCCTCGTAGGGGGTAATACACGAGGTCTGGAGCAAAAATTGAGGCGGCCCGTTTTTTCGATTTCATTTCATAATTTGTCCCTATGGATTTATGAAATTGCATTCGCGTCCATTCGGTGTCGTCCTGGAGTGAATCGGAGCTGAAACGAATGGAACTCTGTTTCCGAATAATCCTCGTAGGGGGTAGTACACGAGGTCTGGAGCAAAAATTGAGGCGGCCCGTTTTTTCGATTTCTTTTCATAATTTGTCCCTGTGGATTTATGAAATTGGATTCACGTCCATTCGGGGTCGTCCGGGAGTGAATCGGAGCTGAAACGAATGGAACTCGGTTTCCGAATAATCCTCGTAGGGGTAGTACACGAGGTCTGGAGTAAAAATTGAGGCGGCCCATTTTTTCGATTTCTTTTCATAATTTGTCCCTATGGATTTATGAAATTGCATTCGCGTCAATTCGGGGCCGTCCGGGAATGAATCGGAGCTGAAACGAATGGAACTCGATTTCCGAATAATCCTCGTAGGGGGTAGTACACGAGGTCTGGAGCAAAAATTGAGGCGGCCCGTTTTTTCGATTTCATTTCATAATTTGTCCCTATGGATTTATGAAATTGCATTCGCGTTCATTCGGTGTCGTCCGGGAGTGAATCGGAGCTGAAACGAATGGAACTCGGTTTCGGAATAATCCTCGTAGGGGGTAGTACATGAGGTCTGGAGCAAAAATTGAGGCGGCCCGTTTTTCGATTTCATTTCATAATTTGTCCCTATGGATTTATGAAATTGCATTCGCGTCCATTCGGTGTCGTCCTGGAGTGAATCGGAGCTGAAACGAATGGAACTCTGTTTCCGAATAATCCTCGTAGGGGGTAGTACACGAGGTCTGGAGCAAAAATTGAGGCGGCCCGTTTTTTCGATTTCTTTTCATAATTTGTCCCTGTGGATTTATGAAATTGCATTCGCGTCCATTCGGGTCGTCCGGGAGTGAATCAGAGCTGAAACGAATGGAACTCGGTTTCCGAATAATCCTCGTAGGGGGTAGTACACGAGGTCTTGAGCAAAAATTGAGGCGACCCGTTTTTTTCGATTTCTTTTATAATTTGTCCCTATGGATTTATGAAATTGCATTCGCGTCCATTCGGGGTCGTCCGGGAGTGAATCGGAGCTGAAACGAATGGAACTCGGTTTCCGAATAATCCTCGTAGGGGGTAGTACACGAGGTCTGGAGCAAAAATTGAGGCGGCCCGTTTTTTCGATTTCATTTCATAATTTGTCCCTATGGATTTATGAAATTGCATTCGCGTCCATTCGGTGTCGTCCTGGAGTGAATCGGAGCTGAAATGAATGGAACTCTGTTTCCGAATAATCCTCGTAGGGGGTAGTACACGAGGTCTGGAGCAAAAATTGAGGCGGCCCGTTTTTTTCGATTTCTTTTCATAATTTGTCCCTGTGGATTTATGAAATTGCATTCGCGTCCATTCGGGGTCGTCCGGGAGTGAATCGGAGCTGAAACGAATGGAACTCGGTTTCCGAATAATCCTCGTAGGGGTAGTACACGAGGTCTGGAGTAAAAATTGAGGCGGCCCATTTTTTCGATTTCTTTTCATAATTTGTCCCTATGGATTTATGAAATTGCATTCGCGTCAATTCGGGGCCGTCCGGGAATGAATCGGAGCTGAAACGAATGGAACTCGATTTCCGAATAATCCTCGTAGGGGGTAGTACACGAGGTCTGGAGCAAAAATTGAGGCGGCCCGTTTTTTCGATTTCATTTCATAATTTGTCCCTATGGGTTTATGAAATTGCATTCGCGTTCATTCGGTGTCGTCCGGGAGTGAATCGGAGCTGAAACGAATGGAACTCTGTTTCCGAATAATCCTCGTAGGGGGTAGTACACGAGGTCTGGAGCAAAAATTGAGGCGGCCCTATTTTTTCAATTTCTTTTCATAATTTGTCCCTATGGATTTATGAAATTGCATTCGCGTCAATTCGGGGCCGTCCGGGAATGAATCGGAGCTGAAACGAATGGAACTCGATTTCCGAATAATCCTCGTAGGGGGTAGTACACGAGGTCTGGAGCAAAAATTGAGGCGGCCCGTTTTTTCGATTTCATTTCATAATTTGTCCCTATGGATTTATGAAATTGCATTCGCGTCCATTCGGTGTCGTCCTGGAGTGAATCGGAGCTGAAACGAATGGAACTCTGTTTCCGAATAATCCTCGTAGGGGGTAGTACACGAGGTCTGGAGCAAAAATTGAGGCGGCCCGTTTTTTCGATTTCTTTTCATAATTTGTCCCTGTGGATTTATGAAATTGCATTCGCGTCCATTCGGGTCGTCCGGGAGTGAATCAGAGCTGAAACGAATGGAACTCGGTTTCCGAATAATCCTCGTAGGGGGGTAGTACACGAGGTCTTGAGCAAAAATTGAGGCGGCCCGTTTTTTCGATTTCATTTCATAATTTGTCCCTATGGATTTATGAAATTGCATTCGCGTCCATTCGGTGTCGTCCTGGAGTGAATCGGAGCTGAAACGAATGGAACTCTGTTTCCGAATAATCCTCGTAGGGGGTAGTACACGAGGTCTGGAGCAAAAATTGAGGCGGCCCGTTTTTTCGATTTCTTTTCATAATTTGTCCCTGTGGATTTATGAAATTGGATTCACGTCCATTCGGGGTCGTCCGGGAGTGAATCGGAGCTGAAACGAATGGAACTCGGTTTCCGAATAATCCTCGTAGGGGTAGTACACGAGGTCTGGAGTAAAAATTGAGGCGGCCCATTTTTTCGATTTCTTTTCATAATTTGTCCCTATGGATTTATGAATTTGCATTCGCGTCAATTTGGGGCCGTCCGGGAATGAATCGGAGCTGAAACGAATGGAACTCGATTTCCGAATAATCCTCGTAGGGGGTAGTACACGAGGTCTGGAGCAAAAATTGAGGCGGCCCGTTTTTTTCGATTTCATTTCATAATTTGTCCCTATGGATTTATGAAATTGCATTCGCGTTCATTCGGTGTCGTCCGGGAGTGAATCGGAGCTGAAACGAATGGAACTCTGTTTCCGAATAATCCTCGTAGGGGGTAGTACACGAGGTCTGGAGCGAAAATTGAGGCGGCCCTATTTTTTCGATTTCTTTTCATAATTTGTCCCTATGGATTTATGAAATTGCATTCGCGTCAATTCGGGGCCGTCCGGGAAGTGAATCGGAGCTGAAACGAATGGAACTCGATTTCCGAATAATCCTCGTAGGGGGTAGTACACGAGGTCTGGAGCAAAAATTGAGGTGGCCCGTTTTTTCGATTTCATTTCATAATTTGTCCCTATGGATTTATGAAATTGCATTCGCGTCCATTCGGTGTCGTCCTGGAGTGAATCGGAGCTGAAACGAATGGAACTCTGTTTCCGAATAATCCTCGTAGGGGGTAGTACACGAGGTCTGGAGCAAAAATTGAGGCGGCCCGTTTTTTCGATTTCTTTTCATAATTTGTCCCTGTGGATTTATGAAATTGCATTCGCGTCCATTCGGGTCGTCCGGGAGTGAATCAGGAGCTGAAACGAATGGAAACTCTGTTTCCGAATAATCCTCGTAGGGGGTAGTACACGAGGTCTTGAGCAAAATTGAGGCGGCCCGTTTTTTCGATTTCTTTTCATAATTTGTCCCTATGGATTTATGAAATTGCATTCGCGTCCATTCGGGGTCGTCCGGGAGTGAATCGGAGCTGAAACGAATGGAACTCGGTTTCCGAATAATCCTCGTAGGGGGTTAGTACACGAGGTCTGGAGCAAAAATTGAGGCGGCCCGTTTTTTTCGATTTCATTTCATAATTTGTCCCTATGGATTTATGAAATTGCATTCGCGTCCATTCGGTGTCGTCCTGGAGTGAATCGGAGCTGAAATGAATGGAACTCTGTTTCCGAATAATCCTCGTAGGGGGTAGTACACGAGGTCTGGAGCAAAAATTGAGGCGGCCCGTTTTTTTCGATTTCTTTTCATAATTTGTCCCTGTGGATTTATGAAATTGCATTCACGTCCATTCGGGGTCGTCCGGGAGTGAATCGGAGCTGAAACGAATGGAACTCGGTTTCCGAATAATCCTCGTAGGGGTAGTACACGAGGTCTGGAGTAAAAATTGAGGCGGCCCATTTTTTCGATTTCTTTTCATAATTTGTCCCTATGGATTTATGAAATTGCATTCGCGTCAATTCGGGGCCGTCCGGGAATGAATCGGAGCTGAAACGAATGGAACTCGATTTCCGAATAATCCTCGTAGGGGGTAATACACGAGGTCTGGAGCAAAAATTGAGGCGGCCCGTTTTTTTCGATTTCATTTCATAATTTGTCCCTATGGATTTATGAAATTGCATTCGCGTCCATTCGGTGTCGTCCTGGAGTGAATCGGAGCTGAAACGAATGGAACTCTGTTTCCGAATAATCCTCGTAGGGGGTAGTACACGAGGTCTGGAGCAAAAATTGAGGCGGCCCGTTTTTTCGATTTCTTTCATAATTTGTCCCTGTGGATTTATGAAATTGGATTCACGTCCATTCGGGGTCGTCCGGGAGTGAATCGGAGCTGAAACGAATGGAACTCGGTTTCCGAATAATCCTCGTAGGGGTAGTACACGAGGTCTGGAGTAAAAATTGAGGAGGCCCATTTTTTCGATTTCTTTTCATAATTTGTCCCTATGGATTTATGAAATTGCATTCGCGTCAATTCGGGGCCGTCCGGGAATGAATCGGAGCTGAAACGAATGGAACTCGATTTCCGAATAATCCTCGTAGGGGGTAGTACACGAGGTCTGGAGCAAAAATTGAGGCGGCCCGATTTTTTCGATTTCATTTCATAATTTGTCCCTATGGATTTATGAAATTGCATTCGCGTTCATTCGGTGTCGTCCGGGAGTGAATCGGAGCTGAAACGAATGGAACTCTGTTTCCGAATAATCCTCGTAGGGGGTAGTACACGAGGTCTGGAGCAAAAATTGAGGCGGCCCTATTTTTTCGATTTCTTTTCATAATTTGTCCCTATGGATTTATGAAATTGCATTCGCGTCCATTCGGGGTCGTCCGGGAGTGAATCGGAGCTGAAACGAATGGAACTCGGTTTCCGAATAATCCTCGTAGGGGTAGTACACGAGGTCTGGAGCAAAAATTGAGGCAGCCCATTTTTTCGATTTCTTTTCATAATTTGTCCCTATGGATTTATGAAATTGCATTCGCGTCCATTCGGGGTCGTCCGGGAGTGAATCGGAGCTGAAACGAATGGAACTCGGTTTCGGAATAATCCTCGTAGGGGGTAGTACATGAGGTCTGGAGCAAAAATTGAGGCGGCCCGTTTTTTCGATTTCATTTCATAATTTGTCCCTATGGATTTATGAAATTGCATTCGCGTCCATTCGGTGTCGTCCTGGAGTGAATCGGAGCTGAAACGAATGGAACTCTGTTTCCGAATAATCCTCGTAGGGGGTAGTACACGAGGTCTGGAGCAAAAATTGAGGCGGCCCGTTTTTTTCGATTTCTTTTCATAATTTGTCCCTGTGGATTTATGAAATTGCATTCGCGTCCATTCGGGTCGTCCGGGAGTGAATCAGGAGCTGAAACGAATGGAACTCGGTTTCCGAATAATCCTCGTAGGGGGTAGTACACGAGGTCTTGAGCAAAAATTGAGGCGGCCCGTTTTTTCGATTTCTTTTCATAATTTGTCCCTATGGATTTATGAAATTGCATTCGCGTCCATTCGGGGTCGTCCGGGAGTGAATCGGAGCTGAAACGAATGGAACTCGGTTTCCGAATAATCCTCGTAGGGGGTAGTACACGAGGTCTGGAGCAAAAATTGAGGCGGCCCGTTTTTTTGATTTCATTTCATAATTTGTCCCTATGGATTTATGAAATTGCATTCGCGTCCATTCGGTGTCGTCCTGGAGTGAATCGGAGCTGAAACGAATGGAACTCTGTTTCCGAATAATCCTCGTAGGGGGTAGTACACGAGGTCTGGAGCAAAAATTGAGGCGGCCCGTTTTTTCGATTTCTTTTCATAATTTGTCCCTGTGGATTTATGAAATTGCATTCGCGTCCATTCGGGGTCGTCCGGGAGTGAATCGGAGCTGAAACGAATGGAACTCGGTTTCCGAATAATCCTCGTAGGGGGTAGTACACGAGGTCTGGAGTAAAAATTGAGGCGGCCCAGTTTTTTCGATTTCATTTCATAATTGTCCCTATGGATTTATGAAATTGCATTCGCGTCAATTCGGTGTCCGTCCGGGAGTGAATCGGAGCTGAAACGAATGGAACTCTGATTTCCGAATAATCCTCGTAGGGGGTAGTACACGAGGTCTGGAGCAAAAATTGAGGCGGCCCGTTTTTTTTCGATTTCATTTCATAATTTGTCCCTATGGATTTATGAAATTGCATTCGCGTCCATTCGGTGTCGTCCGGGAGTGATCGGAGCTGAAACGAATGGAACTCGGTTTTCGAATAATCCTCGTAGGGGGTAGTACACGAGGTCTGGAGCAAAAATTGAGGCGGCCCTATTTTTTCGATTTCTTTTCATAATTTGTCCCTATGGATTTATGAAATTGCATTCGCGTCCATTCGGGGTCGTCCGGGAGTGAATCGGAGCTGAAACGAATGGAACTCGGTTTCCGAATAATCCTCGTAGGGGTAGTACACGAGGTCTGGAGCAAAAATTGAGGCGGCCCGTTTTTTCGATTTCATTTCATAATTTGTCCCTATGGATTTATGAAATTGCATTCGCGTCAATTCGGGGCCGTCCGGGAGTGAATCGGAGCTGAAACGAATGGAACTCGATTTCCGAATAATCCTCGTAGGGGGTAGTACACGAGGTCTGGAGCAAAAATTGAGGCGGCCCGTTTTTTTCGATTTCTTTTCATAATTTGTCCCTATGGATTTATGAAATTGCATTCGCGTCCATTCGGGGTCGTCCGGGAGTGAATCGGAGCTGAAACGAATGGAACTCGGTTTCCGAATAATCCTCGTAGGGGGTAGTACACGAGGTCTGGAGCAAAAATTGAGGCGGCCCATTTTTCGATTTCTTTTCATAATTTGTCCCTATGGATTTATGAAATTGCATTCGCGTCCAATTCGGGGGCCGTCCGGGAGTGAATCGGAGCTGAAACGAATGGAACTCGATTTCGAATAATCCTGTATGGGGTTAGTACACGAGGTCTGGAGCAAAAATTGAGGCGGCCCATTTTTTCGATTTCATTTTCATAATTTGTCCCTATGGATTTATGAAATTGCATTCGCGTCCATTCGGGTCGTCCGGGAGTGAATCGGAGCTGAAACGAATGGAACTCTGTTTCGATAATCCCGTTAGGGTGTAGTACACGGAGGTCTGGTATTGCGAAAATGAGGCGGCCCTATTTTTTCGATTTCTTTTCATAATTTGTCCCTACCAATGGATATATGAAATTGCATTAGCGTCAATTCGGGGCGTCCCGGGAATGAATCGGAAGCTTGGAAACGAAATGGAACACTCGATTCCGAAAAATCCCGTAGGGGGTATAGTAACAGAAGTTCTGGAGCAAAAAATTGAGGGGCCGTTGTTTCGATTCAGTAATTAATTTTGGTCCTATGGATTTATGAAATTGCATTACGAGTCCATTCGGTGTTCGTCTGGAGTGAAATCGAGCTGAAGATGGAACCTTCTGTTTCCGAATAATCCTCGTAGGGGGTAGTACACGAGGTCTGGAGCAAAAATTGAGGCGGCCCTTTTTTCGATTTCTTTCATAATTTGTCCCTATGGATTTATGAAATTGCATTCGCGTCCATTTGGGTCGTCCGGGAGTGAATCGGAGCTGAAACGAATGGAACTCGGTTTCCGAATAATCCTCATAGGGGGTAGTACACGAGGTCTTGATCAAAAATTGAGGCGGCCCGTTTTTTCGATTTCTTTTCATAATTTGTCCCTATGGATTTATGAAATTGCATTCGCGTCCATTCGGGGTCGTCCGGGAGTGAATCGGAGCTGAAACGAATGGAACTCGGTTTCCGAATAATCCTCGTAGGGGGTAGTACACGAGGTCTGGAGCAAAAATTAAGGTGGCCCGTTTTTCGATTTCTTTTCATAATTTGTCCCTATGGATTTATGAAATTGCATTCGCGTCCATTCGGGGTCGTCCGGGAGTGAATCGGAGCTGAAACGAATGGAACTCGGTTTCCGAATAATCCTCGTAGGGGGTAGTACACGAGGTCTGGAGCAAAAATGAGGCGGCCCGTTTTTTTCGA
>NW_027420249.1:0-46928 GCF_009905375.1 Apium graveolens
CTTCACTATTCCTTGTACCATTGGAAAAATTTCATTTCACAAATGCTTATGTGACTGGGGCTAGCATCAATTTGATACCTTTGTCTATTTTCAAGAAGTTGGACTTACCTGATCCAAAGCCTACTTATATGACCTTGCAGTTAGCCGATCACCCGATCGCTCTATTACATATCCACCAGGCATTGTGGAGGATATCTTGGTCAAGATGGACAAACTAATCTTTTATGCGGACCTTGTAATTCTTTATTTTGAGGAGGATAAGAAGATTCCCATAATCTTGGGAAGAGCTTTCTTGGCTACTGGTCGAACCTTGATACATGTGCAGAAGGGTGAGCTCACTATGCGAGTACTGGATCAGGATGTGACGTTCAATATTTTCAATGCCATGAAATTCCTTACTGATAATGTGGAGTGCTTAAAAGTGGAGTTGGTCGATTCTGTGGTTACTTCAGAACTTGATCAAATGTTAAGGTCTAATGCCTTAGAGAAAGCCTTGTTGGGAAATTCAGATAGTGAAGATGATGAAGGTGATGAGCAATTGCAATATTAGAATGCTTCTCCTTGGAAGCGAAGGCTGGATATGCCTTTTGAATCTCTTGGATTGGAAGAGGTGAAAAATTCTCCAAAGCACCTCAAGCCATCTGTAATAACCCCAATTTTTAGAATTTTTGAAACACTAATAAATAGTAACTTTTGCTGATGATGTTGATTAAGGAAAATTATCAGATCACGCTATATAGGAGTCTGTTATAGAAATTCTAAGATCATATTAGTATTCCATAAAGTAAATGAGTGTATGTAAAGGTCGTCAGAATTCAGATTCGAAAACTTTGATTTTTCCCGAAAATTCACCAGATACCGAAAATATTGAGTATAAGGTAACATGATTAAAAGGATTTAAATTCAAGGATTATAAGAGGGGATCATAAAAGGAATATAAAATATTGATAAAGGTTAGGGGAACCTAAGTAATAAAATCACGGATACATTTCCTCGAACGACCAACGAGAACGAACGATAAGCGAATCGTATAACCATTAAGCGATTAGAAATACAAGAGAGATTAGTACAAAGATCAAGGCTATAAATCAAACACATAGGCAAGGAGTAAGCCAATGATGCTTCCACCACCAAACATGGATAAGTGGCAAAGAAATGAGGCCATCATTGTGACACCAAGCTTAATTATCATCCACTCACTTAATCAAGCCATTAACCACAAAATATCAACCACAATTCATTTCTCACCACATAATCAACCAAGACAAGTCAAAATACTCTCCTCCCCCTTTTTAGCAAGCTCTCCCCCCATCTTTTTTCAAGAAACCCGAGAGGAGAAAGAAATGAAAATGGAGGAAGATAAAATGCTTGTATCTTGAGTTTTCCTTGGCCATTTTGCGCGTTCTATCTATCAAATTGAAGCCCTCGAGAAGCTCTACACAATTAGGGTAACCACTATCCTCACCTTCTTGATTTCCATACCCGTTTTTAACGTTTTACAGTTCAGGGGAAAAGTGTTTCAAGAATTAACTTTGTTTTCTTGATTTTATTTTGAGGTTTTAATCATTATGAGGCTAGTTAAGGATCATCTAAGGTTTTTTAAGCATTACCCACTCTCCAAGGAAGGTATAACCTCTTTCCCTCTTTGTGTTTAAGCCATACCATGAGTTTTAAACTTGTTCTTTAAGAGTTCTTGGATGTTTGTATGTTTAGAATAGTTATGAACTTCAAATGGAAGTTAAAAGTTGTTATGTAAATGGATGATTGTGAGGAACTTGTTTTGGTGTATGATGAAGTTGAGGGGCTGTTTGGAATGTTATAATGTAGTCTGTTGATTGTTGGGTTGGTTTGGTATGGTTGTGGTCTTGTTATAAAATTTGGTAATCGCGTAAACATAGCCGTCGTAATGCCCGATTTACCTTAGACTGTTTTTGTGCTTAGCTTCAGGACCCATGAACTCACTGTAAGATTCTATTTTTCCATGTTTAGCTAGATCATGTCGTAAGATTCATTTTGGTTTGTGATTCGCTTAGATCCGATGTACGGTTTAGGAGAAACGACCATTTTAAGTAACGATATTTCGCGCGAACCATTACCCCTCGCTTTACTTTGAAACCTTTTTTAAGGCCCTTAAAAGAATAATTGGATTACAAAACAATTATGTAAGGTATATTAGGATTTTGGTAAATTATTTGCGGAAGATGCGCCTTCAAATTCATGACGGTTAATTTATTAAAATTAGTGGAGCCGAGGGTACGCGAGCGATTAACGCAAATCATTAAGCGTAGAAGCGACCATAAGCGACCGTTAGGGTATGAGTGAGTTTTGACTAGTTTCTTAAGCGACCGTGGTTTAATTATGGTTTATGTTATTTTTCATAGGTTACCGGACCCACTCTAAGCTTAATTCTATCCGGGAACACTCAAACAAGTTTTCTACCCGTTATACTGTTGTTGTGATGTAATTATAGTGATGCATTATCTTGAGATAAGTGCATGGTTGTTATTAAAAAATCTTGCGATATATTGGACCATGTTAATATGGTATATATGCATGTTATGAAATCTTGATATTTTATTATTAATTCAAATGCTTATAAACTGCATAATACCTATGCTAGAGATAAGTAGTAGTTGCGTATACCCTTAGTATAGGGGATCCAAAGGTGAACATTTTTCTAAACCGGGAGTCGATGTTCCTGAGTATAATATATATATTATATTTATATATATATTATTTTTCTATAACTATTAATCGAATAAGGTATATTCGATAGTTTTGAATACTAATCAAACATTGTTTTCAATTATTCAAATAAAGATTTTTACTTCCGTATAAGTACATCTTTCGATAATTATTATTCGTTTCAAGTATTATTTCCAAACACTTTTAATGGATTTATTTTGATAAAAGATATTCTTTATTAGAATATTATTTAAAGAATAATATTCAGATATTCTTTGATTATTTGTAACTGATTTATTCTATTAAATCATCCTTACTCCAAACATTTTCAAAAATGGTTTCGGGTCTTCAAAATGATTTTAAAAGTTAGAGCGGATCCCAAACTCATTTTCAGATTTAAGATCTTCCTTTCGAAGGGGACTTGAATACTCGCTCAAAAAAATCTGAGGGATCCGACTCTGTGGTGCATTTTATATTCGGAACGAGGTTGTTGTTTTGAGAAAACATTTTGATTACTTGCCCAACATTCGGGAAGTAAATCCGTCTAATTGAGTCGGCATAAGCAACATGGGCTCAGTGGGCGTCCATGAAAGAGTAAGTGGCTCAGTGAGAGTCCTAATACAACCAAGGTGATGACCAGTGGGGGATTCATCCATCAACTAGTAGAAAAGGTGACTTAATTGGTATCTTTGCCTGATCAGCAAGATATCAGGTTTATGCCAAAGTTTCTTCTTTCCAAAATTCTTGGGAATGACAACTCTGCTTATACTTCCATAACAGAAGAGTGTATGAAATGTATATATTATAAGTGTATACATATATCAGGACTAATGAAGTATCTCGTAACTTCATTTCTTTTGAATGATATTTTAAGGATTGAATATATTCAAGTCTTATCTTGTAGTCTCATCTATGTGATGAACTTTTGAAACTGATTATAGCTTGAACGGTGGTAGTTCGAGTAGTATTCGGAAAAGATATAAGTATATTGGAGTATCGTGTAACTTCATCTTTTCAGCTTATATCTAGTCAATGATTATCTTATGCATGATAAAGATTTTCAAAAAAACGTTGAGACAAGGTTAGATATATAGGATCACCTTGCAACAATATTTTTATACAGTTATAAACTGGAACTCTGTGTATATTACACATGTCAGAGGATTTCAAAGATTTTAAAAAGTATATATACATATATATTGATTATTTTGCGACTTGGTCGCGTTAAGATATCAAACTTGGTTTATTTTTGCTTGACCAAGACTTTCATGAGTACTATGAGAATGCTCATATATTGTTAATCATCATACATATTATTTCGGTGGGCTTTTTGCTCACCCTTGTTTTCTTCTTTCATCACACAATAACAGATAGACAAGATGAACGGGACCAAGCTCCCAATTTGCAAGCGGATAGGAAATGTTCCGCAGTTTCCTGTAGGCGTTGATGCCGCTGTCGCTGAGGTAGGATCTACCAATAGGCTAGGTTTCAACTGTTGATGTACCATACTTATGTATATTATGAATTGTACTAATGGCAAATAATATGTAAATTTATTCAAAAATTCTTTTAAGGTGTAATGGTTTATAATTGTGGAATAAAATGACTTGTGTTATTTTTGGTATTCATCTCTGAGACTATAACTTGTGGTGTGTCTGTATATTGTGGGGTCACAGTGCGCAATAGTTGGTTATTTATTAATATTAAGTGTTATTAAGGAAAATAGAATTCGTGACAACCCAGATCCTCGAACCCGGATTTGGTGGTGTTACACCATCTATTAAGGAAGCTCCTAAACTCGAGCTTAAGCCTTTTCCTGAACACTTAAGGTATGTTTTTTAGGTGATGCATCTAGTTTGCCTGTTATTATTGCATCTGACCTTTCAGGTAGTGATGAGGAAAAGCTTTTGAGAATTCTGAGAGAGTTCAAATCATAAATTGGATGGACTATAGCAGATATAAAGGGAATCAACCCTTCTTATTGCATGCATAAAATTCTGCTAGAAGAAGGAAGGAAGCCAACTGTTGAGAAACAGAGAAGGCTTAATCCGATCATGAAAGAAGTTGTGAAGAAGGAGATTTTCAAGTGGCTAGATGCAGGGATCATCTACCCTATTTCTGACAGCTCTTGGGTAATCCAGTTCAGTGTGTGCCAAAGAAAGGAGGCATCACAGTTGTTGCTACTGAGAAGAATGAGCTCATTCCTACTCGAACAGTCACGGGGAGGAGAGTTTGCATGAATTACAGGAAGTTGAACAAATCCACAAGGAAGGATCACTTTCCTCTTCCTTTTATTGATCAGATGCTTGACAGGTTGGCTGGCATGAGTATATTATCTTCTAGATGGCTATTCGGGTTATAATCAGATTTGCATCGCTCCAAAAGATCAGGAAAAGACTACCTTCACTTGTCCATTTGGTACTTTTTCCTTCAGAAGAGTTTCTTTCGGTTTGTGTGGTGCACCTTCCATATTTCAGAGATGCATGATGGCTATCTTCTCTAATATGATTGGTCAGAATGTGGAGGTGTTTATGGACGATTTCTCTGTGTTCGGTCATTCTTTTGAAGAGTGCTTGCAAAATCTTGGCGTCATTTTTAAAAGGTGTGTTGAGACAAATCTGGTTCTCAACTGGGAGAAATGTCACTTCATGGTGCAACAGGGCATCATTCTTGGGCACAAGGTCTCTAGTAAAGGTCTTGAGGTGGCAAAGCTAAGGTGGGGGTCATTGAAAACCTTCCTCCACCAATTTCTATTAAGGGAGTCCGCAGCTTTCTTGGACATGCGGGTATTTATCGGCGTTTCATCAAGGACTTCTCTAAAATATCTAAACCCTTTTGCATTCTTTTAGAGAAAGATGCCCCTTTCAAGTTTGATGATGAGTGCCTCGCTGCTTTTGAGATCTTAAAGAAGAGTTTAATCATGGCACTTGTCATAACTGCACCTGATTGGAATGAACCTTTTGAAATGATGTGCGATGCAAGTGACTATGTAGTTGGAGCAGTTCTTGGGCAAAGGAAGAACAATATTTTCATGTGGTCTATTATGCTAGTATGACCCTCAATGGTGATCAACTGAACTACACTACTACTAAAAAAGAACTCTTAGCCATTGTCTACGGTTTTCAGAAGTTTCGATCTTATTTGCTTGGGATGAAGATGACAGTTTTCACTGATCATAGTGCTATTCGCTATCTCGTCTCGAAGAAGGACTCGAAACCTAAATTGATTCGATGGGTTCTTTTACTTCAAGAGTTTGAGTTGGAGATCAAGGATAGGAAAGGCACTGAGAATCAAGTCATTGATCATCTATCTTGGTTAGAAGATCTGAGTGCAAATTCACATGATAAGATATTGATAAATGAGTTTTTTCCTGATGAGCAGTTGTTTGGGGTGCAAGAGGAAGAACCGTGATTCGCAAATATTGTGAACTATCTTGTGAGCAATATTTTGCCTCCAGACTTGTCTTCTGATCAAAGGAAGAAGTTTCTTCATGAGGTAAAGTGGTACATGTGGGATGATCCATTTTTGTTTAGGCAAGGAGCTGACCAAATCATCATGAGATGTATTCCGTACAGCGAAATGGAGGGTATCTTGCGAGACTGTCATTCGACTGTTTATGGAGGCCACTATAATGGATAGAAGACAATAGCTTGTATCCTTCAAGGAGGATTCTTCTGGCCTACATTATTTAAGGATGTGCATCAGTTCATTTTGAAGTGTGATTGCTGTCAACGTGTGGGTAATATGTCCAAGAGGGATGAGATGCCTCTTAATGTGCTTCTCGAGGTTGAGGTCTTCGATGTTTGGGGAATTGACTTCATGGGGCCATTTGTCTCATCTTACAATAATCAGTATATCTTGTTGGCGGTTGATTATGTCTCGAAATGGGTTGAGGTCAAGGCTTTGCCGACGAATGATGCTAAGGTAGTGCTTAATTTTCTTCACAAGAAGATATTCACAAGATTTGGGACTCCACGAGTCATAATCTGTGACACAAGGGATCGCATTTCTGTAATCGCAAGTTTACTGCTATGATGCAGCGATATAATGTGAATCATCATATTGCTACAGCCTATCATCCTCAGACTAATGGTCAAGTTGAGGTATCTAACAGAGAGATCAAGCGTATTCTAGAGAAAGTTGTATGTCCATCAAGGAAGGATTGGTCTTTGAAGCTGGATAAAGCTATTTGGACATATCACACAGCATACATGACTCCGCTAGGCATGTTACCGTTTGGGCGTATCGCACAGCATACAAGACTCCGCTAGGCATGTTACCGTTTCAGTTGTTTTATGGTATATGATGCCATTTTCCTGGGGAGCTCGAGCATAAAGCGTATTGGGCTTTGAAGAAGTTAAATCTTGATATGGATGCAGCTGGAAAGAAGAAGATGCTTTAATTGAATGAACTTGATGAGTTTCGACTTCAAGCGTATGTGAACAACAAAATGTATAAGGAAAAAGTCAAGAGGTGGCATGATAGGGTCTAGTGCTCAAATCATTTGTGTCGTGGTAACAAGTTCTTTTGTTCAACTCTCATCTCCGTCTTTTTTCCTGGAAAATAGAAGTCGAGGGGGTCAGGGCCGTTTGTTATCAAAACTGTGTTTCCACATGGAGCGGTGAAGATTTCTGAGAATGATCCAGACCAAGCGTTCAAGGTGAATGGACAGAGGTTGAAGCATTACTATGGAGATACGGCAAACCGTGAGGTGGTTAGTGCCGTTTTATTGTCAACTTGATCTCGGGATTCTACGTCAAGCTAATGACATAAACCAAGAACTTCTTGGGAGTAACCCAAGTTTGTTTACATTAGTAGATAGAGGAAGAAGAAAACAAGAAGAAAACTACAAAAAAATTAGAAAAAAAGAAAAAATTCAGTGTCAACTATAGAAGCATGGCGCACCCGCTCTGAGAACCGGGGCAGCCGCGCTGTAAGTACAGTAGCATGGCGCTCCCGCGCTGGTATGCGGAACAGCCGCACTGGTTTTCCAGAAGCACAGTGCGCCCACGCTGCCAGGCGGGGCGGCCGCGTGGCTCCTTGGACCTGAAAAAAATAATCATAAAAATGGCAAATGAAATACAAAATCAAATCTTTACCGAATTTCCCTCTCCCACCTTCCATATTTTCCTTCCAAATCAGTTCTAATCACCCCATTACTCCCATTATTCCTATAATCCATTCCCACTTCTATTCGAAACCTAATTCTATTCCTATATATATACACACACTTATACAATCTTCTCAATCACTTCTCATTTCTCAACACACAAATCTCTCTTAAACACATCTTTTCTCTCAAACTTATTCGAATTCAATGGCACCCAATAGACAACGAACCCAAGTTAGCAGCAGCACCACCGATTCTTCAAGTATTGGAGGTGTGAGGCCTAGGTTTTCTACTCTGGAGGCTGAAGCGGAGTATACGAGGTTGTTGTCGAAGCCGATAGCCAAGGAGAGAGGATTTCTTCCATCGAGGAGGGATGGTAAGTTGCTTGAGATAATTCTGGAGATGGGTTGGGTTGCTTTTTATGAGACACTCGCTGTTGTGTCCATGAGTGTGGTTCGCGAGTTTTACGCGAATGCGAAGGCAGATAAGAATGGTTTTACGGTGGTGAGGGGGTTGACTGTGGATTACAGTGCCGAGGCTCTTCGTCGAGTGATAAGTCAGCCCGCGAGACAGCCGAGTCAGGATGATTGGTTGACAAAGACCGGCAAGGATTTTAACTTGGATTTGATTGTTGCTATGTTATGTGTTCCTGAGACTCATTGGAAGTTCAAGATGGGCACAAACGAGTATGCCACTTTCCCTGCCTCGTGCATGAATAGGTATGCCCGTACATGGAACTCTTTTATTTGTGCTAACATTATGCCTCCATTACATGTGCATGAGGTTATGGTGGACCGGGAAAAGCTGTTGTGGGGTATTCTGCAGGATAATTATATGGACTTGGGGTCTGTGATTTATTAGGGTATTTTGAGGTTTCTACGAGGGAACACTACGGTATCTATTCCGTATGCATTGATTGTGACAAAGTTGTGTATGGTTGGAGTTTATTGGCTAGCACACGAGCAGCTGCAGATGCATAGTGCTCCGATTAATAGTTCGACGATAGCAGTGATGCAAGAATGGGGAGGAGGTAAGCCGGATGTGAAGGGACTTGGTTACTACTATGACCACTTGCCAGGTGGCCGTCCGACTGATCAGACATATGCTGGTGGTACGACTCAGGCGAGCAGAGCAACATGGAGAGCTCCGTTGGGCGAGCCCGGTCCTTCACAATAGCAGCAACAGCAGTATGATGTTGAGGATAGTGCTGGTTGGGTTCAGCACAGTATATGTGCTTGATGAGGAGGATGGATGTGATGCATGACATCCATAGTAGGTTTGCATATGATCTCACCCAGGCGTTGGGGACTCCATTCAGAGCTACAGGAGTTGATATCCAGTGGCCAGTTTTCGGTGAGGACTCTGTGTACCCGCCTCCTGACACTCCTGACACTCCACCCGTTGAGGGTGATGCACCTGATTCCTTACTATTACCTTCACTGAAGATAATGAATATTTTAAGCTTGGGGGTGGTAGTTAAGGAATGTATGTTTGTGTGAGTCCATATAGTTTGCATATTCATGATAGTTGAGTTCATATACTTTCATATTTGTCATGTCATGTAGTTTTTTTTATTTTACTATATTTTATTTTATTTTGCATGTTAGTATGTTGCATATAGTTTCATGCATGTGCATTATAACATAATCCCTTAAGTTTGTTTTTTCGATTAATTTGTGATATTGATGCAAGTGTAGTGATGTCGTATATAGTGATGTTAAGTCCTGTCGAGTTGATTTGCATGCTAGAAGTAATAAAATTTCACTAAGTCTTATAGGTTGCTTGAGTGCTAGATCATGATCATGGTTTGTTTGTTTGTCGAGGTTTAATCACTTGTTTATATTTAAAATTTAGGATACTCTCTTAATGGAAATATAACATGGATATTTAAAAAAAAAATTGGAGAAAAACATTAGATTTCATTGCTAGTTGTTGTGGCTAGGTGTCAAATGGCTAGTAGCCGGCTCATATTTATATGAGTAGTCTAGAATTGAACGAGATGGAGCGAAACACACTCATTCAGAAAGAGAAAAAATATAGAAAAAAGAAAAAAAAGAGAAAAAATATATGTGTTGATGCACAATTGATCATGACTGGGCTCTTTAATACTCGAGTTATTAAGTTCTTAGGGGACTTTGTGCCTAGTGACCTAAGGCTTTTATAGTCTGGGATCCACTAACCTAACGTTCGCTACATGGGTATTATTGCATAAGTCTTTTGTGAATCTCACTCATTGCACAGTCAAATAAGCATATTTGTGTTGTTATGTGTTATGTATAAGAGCATGAATCCAGGTAATAACTCTGATATAAACATTGAAGTGTTGTCAGTCATTTTAAGTTTAGATTTTATTCTATTTATAACCTTGTGATTGCCGTGGTGAGTATTGAGTCATGATTATTGATCTAGTTGCGATAGTATATCTGTTAAGCATTGCACACATGCACGTTTCTGGCTTGTAAGTTGATTTGTGGGATTTTATTGATCTTTGTTTGAATAATTGCATTTGTTGAGATGTTGCTCATCGGTTGGTTTAGTTAAGCAAAGGGGATCGTTGCATTCATGTAGTTGTATTCATACATTTTTATTTCATGTTCTTTGAGTCTGTTTATGTTTGAGGATAAGCATCAGTTCAAGTTTGGGAGTGTGTTAAGTGGCATTTATGTCCACTTAGAATGCTTGATAAAGGCTTGATTTCGTGTTTTGTACTCAAGTTGTTTATGCTTTTGATGCGTTTTTGTAGTGTTTTGCATTTCAGGCATAAATAAGGGATCAAGGAGGTTTAGCATTGCCTTGGTGCTAAATTTGTGTTAGGATGGTGCTCAGGAAGATTGCTTAAGGATTGTCATCTCAAACCATGCAAGAAAACTAGAAATCAGAACTTTTTCCAGAATGTCAACGCGCTCACGCTGTGCTAGCGCACGCCCGCGCTATGCTAGTGCACGCCCGCGCTAGAAAAGCAGAAGGACAGCACGCCCACGCTGATAAAGCGCGTGGCCGCGCCGGGTCGAAAGCTGAGAATCCTGTTTCAAGTACAAGAGTGATTTTATGGACTTCTCTTCTGATTGGGCTGCTATAAAGACAACTTAAAGACGTTTTCATAACGGAGCTTAAGGAGAAGACATCAAAAAGACCTAGGAGCACAAATACAACCAAGGCGACGAGGATCTAGTTTATTCTTGTGATTCTTTGGTTTAAGTTGTAATATTGGATGCTAGTTTCCTTGTTTGTTGAACCTATACTCTTGTTTAACGTACTTTGATTAATTATTCAGTTTTATAAAGAATTAGTTTATTATACCATGCTTTCATCGGAAACCACGATGATGATGTTCGGTTATGGGCTAATCATTATTATATTAGTGGGGTTGTAGGGGGTTTACTTATGGATTTCAGTAGTTAATATGTTTTGATACCTTAGTGTGTGATGATTGTATGATTTCCTAGTATTGGTTGTGCTTATTCGTCTTATGAGTGTCGCAAATTTATAAGATAATTGTTGTGGATATGTTGTGAACTTGATGATTTCATTAACAAAACACCTTGGTAGATTTTACTTAGTGAAAAATGTAGCACTCGACGGATAATGATTATAGTCCCGACGGATAACTCAATATAGTCCCGACGAATGATGATTTATTATCCATCGAGTGAGTAGCGTGTGTAACAATAAGTTTGTAGCACATTTCTGCAAACAATTGTTTAGATTCTGCAAGTAGTACTCAAGTCATGTTGACTTTAACTAGATATGCAGAATAGGTTGATTATTGTACATAGATGATGTCTTGTAATTCTGCATAAATGAAATGAAGTCAAGTGCCAGATTGCTACCCGATGGATAAACAACAATGCCATTTGACGGATGATCAACAAGACAACCCGACGGATGATCATGAACTCAGCGGATGATCAAGACTATAAGGAGTTTACTTTGGAGAGAGTGTATGGCATCCTAAAGACTTATGAGCTTGAAATAGAGCAAGATGAGAGGATGGAGAGAGGAAAGAAGAAAGGAGGGTCCATTGCACTGGTTGCTGAGTTAGAGAAAGAGAATTAGATGAAGATGAAAGCTGTTGAATCAACTTCAAAGGTCTGTGAAAATAAGGGCAAGGGGATGGTAGCAGAAAATGAAGATTCTTTGAGCCAAGATGACATGGAAGATATTGATGAACATCTAGCATTTCTTTCCAGAAGATTTGACAAGCTCAAGTTCAAGAAGAACTTTGGAGCAGCTAAGCCAAATAGAAACATGGTGGATAAATCAAAATTCAAATGTTTCAAATATGGCTTAGAAGGGCACTTTGCCAGTGAGTGTAGAAAGTCAGATTCCAACAAAAAAAGAAGTTTGAGCCTGTGGATTATAAACAGAAATACTTTGAGTTGCTCAAACAAAAGGAAAGGACTTTCATTACACAAGAGAATGACTGGGCAATAGATGGTCTAGATAAGGATGAGGATGTCAGCTATGTCAATTTAGCCCTAATGGTCAAGTCTGATGAAACAGAGACAATTTCTTCAAGCAATCAGGTAATCACCACTAACCTTGCACATTTATCTAAAGCTAAGTGTAATGCTGCAATAAATGACATGTCTACAGAATTATATCATTTGCGTGTTACACTTAAGTCTCTTACTAAGGAAAATGCTAAAATTAAAGAAAACAATTTATTTTTAAGTGAGAGGAATAATGTGCTAGAGTCTCAGTTCATTGAATTTGAAAAATTAAGAATTGAGTGTAAAATTCCTAAGGATGAATTTACTGAGTCCTTGAAGAAAGAAGAGATCTTGAAGAAGCAGCTTGAATGAGAACAGGAGGTAATTAAGGTATGGAAAATATCAAGAGATGTTCATGCTCAAATCACCAAAGTTCAAGGTATTGAGTCCTTTTGTGATGCAGCCTGGAAGAAGAACAAGGAGAAGCTAGAATCCAATTTGGTGGAAGGATTGCTAACAGATGTAAACTCGATGGATGATGAGGGTCATCCGTCGGATAACAAAAAGGGTTATCCGTCGAGTGATATAAATCCTCATCCGTCGACTGTGAGCAAGCCTGTGAGTAAAGCCAAGCTTGTCAAGTTAAATGAAAAATATGGATCAGTTTCCAAGAATTTTGTTCCAGGAGAATCTAGTCAAGTGAAGAAGGAGAAGAAGGCTAATGTTGGTCAAAAAGATTGAGGTTAAAACAAAGGCTAAAAAGAAAAATAATATAAATGGTAAAGTAGGGATTAACAAACACATAACTACACACCCGATAAATATGCTCCTAGAAAAATATGTGTCAAGTGTGGTAGTGTAAATCATTTGTATGTTAATTGCAAATCTGCCATGCCTACTTCCATATCTGTGCCACCTCACTTTCCCAACATGAATGCCATGCCTTCTATGCCTATAAATGCTATGTCTACACAAAATATGAATGCACAGTTTGCTAATATGCCATTTGCACCTAATCCCTTATTATGCTGCATTTAGTATGCCAAAAATTCCATTTAGCATGCCTTACTAGAATAACATGTTTACTAATAGCATGCCATTCACTGTTAATCAAAATATGCATGATAATTCTGCTGTAATGAAGGGTTTTAAAGGTTCAACTTAAATGACTAAGGATGAATATGATATCCCCAAGTCAAATGAGATCAAACCTAAGAAACAGAAAAAGAAAGCTAACAAGGCAGGACCCAAGGAAACTTGGGTACCAAAATTAACTTGATTTGATTTTGATGTGTGCAGGGAAACATAAAGAATCTATGGTACTTGGATAGTGGTTGTTCAAGACACATGACTGGTGATTCTACCCTGCTCACAGAGTTCAAGGAGAGAGCTGGCCCTAGTATTACTTTTGGAGATGACAACAAGGGTTATACTGTGGGATATGGCTTGATTTCAAAAGATAATATCATCATTGAGGAGGTTGCCTTAGTGGATGGTCTCAAGCATAATTTGCTGAGTATCAGCCAGCTTTGTGATAAAGGCAATTTAGTAATCTTCAATTCAGAAGCCTGTGTTGTGACTAATAAGAGGAGCAACAAAGTGGTTCTCACTGGTGTGAGAAAAGGAAATGTGTACCTAGCTGACTTTAACTCATCAAATGCAGAATCTGTTACTTGTATTCTCAGCAAAACAAGTTAGGATGAAATTTGATTATGGCACAAGAAGCTATCCCATCTAAACTTCAAGACCATGAATGAACTAGTAAAGAAAGAACTGGTAAGAGGCAATCCTCAAGTTGAGTTTTCTAAGGATGGATTGTGTGATGCCTGCCAAAAAGGAAAGCAATCAAAGTATCATTCAGGAAGAAGCTTGATTCAACAATTGAAGAACCTTTGCAACTGCTACACATGGATTTGTTTGGACCAGTCAATGTGTTGTCCATTTCAAGGAAAAGATTTTGCCTAGTAATTGGAGATGATTTCTCAAAGTTCTCCTGGACATATTTCCTAAAGTCTAAAGATGAGGCTAGTGAAATCATCATCAATGACATAAGGCAAGTCAATAATCATCCTAATTTCAAAGTTAGAAGAATCAGGAGTGACAATGGAACTGAGTTCAAGAACTCTGTCATGAGAGCATTTTGTGAAGAAAATGGGATTTTGCATGAGTTTTTAGCAGCAAGAACTCCACAACATAATGGAGTAGTAGAAAGAAAAAACAGATCACTTATTGAAGCTGCAAGGATAATGCTTGAAGAGTCTAAGTTACCAACATATTTTTGGGCTGAAGCTGTAAATACTGCATGCTACACTCAGAATATTTCTCTGGTTAATCAAGTAAAATGTATGACTCCCTATCAATTGTTCAAGAACAAGATGACAACTCTAAATTTTCTTCATGTCTTTGGCTGCAAATGCTATATCTTGAGAAATCAAACTGATCAGAATGGGAAGTTTGATGCTAAAGTAGATGAAGGAATTTTTGTTGGATATGCTGTTGGTAAAACATATAAAGTCTACAATCTAAGAACCAACATTGTTGTGGAATCAATACATGTTGTGTTGATGATAAAAAGATTGAAGGACTGCAAGATGGAGATTACCATGAGAGCCTCAAATTTGACAATGTGGAGATGGTTAGTGATGACAGAGATGATGAAAGTGATCAAGAAACAATATCAAAGGATAATGCAGAAAAATCTACCATCAATGTGTTAGTGTATACTGAAAATATTTATTTGAAGTATGTACATTTATTTCTGGCCAGTTTATTTGAGAATCATTTGAATGTTTACATGTTGTCATTATATATTGTGAACAATCTAGTATCAAATGGAATACAGAATATTAGATTGTTAAATATGGTTATATAATATAATAAAGTTCACAGCACAGGTGGTGTTGGACAATCCACTGGTATGGCTGTAGTATTATTTAGATTAGTTTATATTGACTAATAAATAATACTAGTATACTTTGTGTATATTGAACAGGATCAAATTTAGAATTGTTCCCTTAATACTGATTAAGAAGGAGAACTAAGATTCTATGTTATATTAATGCTTAGGTTCTTAATCCGGAAATAGTAATTGACACGTGTATATTATTTACATGCTTTGATTTATATATGAAATAATTCTTTTGAATTATATCATTATATTTTGGGTGATGGAATTATATACATGGTGGATATTATTTATTGAAGGAATCCATGTCCCGATAATATTCGGGTTAATGATGTCCCCTTGAAAGCTCAAAAAGATTTAATTATGTGAAACCCTGCAGGTGGAATTTATTCTGGTATAATTAAATAAAGGTTGAGTGGATGATCAAGGATAAAAGATATTAATTAAATAAATTATCAGTAATTTATTTAATTAATGGACATATGATATTTTAAACATGGGGAATTTAATAAGCAAATAATATTGGAACCGAATTAATTAAATTACTGTATTAGGAAAGGTAGTGCAAATAATAATTCTTTAGTGGATTGAATTAATATTTAATTACATTGGGCTAGGCTCAAGATGTAATTAGAAGGCCCAACCTAATTATCCATGGTCCCTATTGTAGCCTATATTATTCTTATTCTCTTTGCTTGGCAATTGTGTGAAAACATATTGTAGCCACCAAGGAGCAAGAAGAGAGGATAACTTGAGAAGACGGAGGCCACACTTCGCTCAAGGGAATTTGGGAATACAATAGAAGAGCGTGGAATCAACCATTAACAAGGTAATCCTCTTTTCGTAATCTTTATCGTGAAACGTAGTAACACCCTAAGTCCGTGGTTCCCAACAAGTGGTATCAGAGCTTCAGGTTATAAACGGTCCATAACAATCTCAGATGGGCTCCAGAAGTGACCTAGGAAGAGGCAGATGGGCTTGCCCCAAAATAGGCTCAAGGAAAAGGCAGACGGGCATTCCAGTATGGGCCTAGGGGAGCAGATAGCCAGATGGACTTTCAGTATGGGTCGAGGGGGAGCCTGGTCACACTGAAGGAGGCAGAATCGACAGGTGTCGGGCCCGATGTGTGAAAGGGGAGATTGTTAGGAGTTGTCCCACATCATTTATGGGAGGGGCAGTTTGCTAGAATATAAGCAGTCAGACAACTCAAATTAGTATGAGGCCTTTTGGGGAGGTGCCCAAAAATAAATCCGTGCGGGCTCGGCCCAAAGCGGACAATATCATACTAATATGGAGTTAGGCCTGCTCAGCAAGCCCAACAAGTGTATCAGAGCCTGGTAATGGGTTCTACTTTTATGATATAATGTCCATGTCGTAATTATATATACGTGTATATAGTGTTTTGCTTGTATTGGTTTTGATGCAGGTTGTTAATCCACTATTATGGCCATGTATATTTTAATTATGTGTTTGGATCCCACGTGGTTTAATCGTGGTTAATTTTTGTTTTGGTTTCCACGTGGTTTAATCGTGGTTGTAATTTACACGAGGGTTTATCGTATTAGAATAGATTTTACAAAATTAGTTTTGTATTAGATCTATTTTTTTTGTAATTGTTCCGGGTATTTTGTAATAGTTATGTGTGATCGGAAATCAATTCCGGTAGTTTTTTGTTCCGCTGTGCAATTACAAGGGGCTGCTGTTGTTGTCATGGTTTGATGGTTTTGAGGTTAATCTATTGCTTATACTTAGAATGTATGATAGGCTCTTAATGATAAAAGGCATGAAAAGATAAAATTGGAGTAAATATTGGAATTCATTTCTAGGTGGCTAGGAATCAAATGGCTAGTAGCCGGCTCGTATTGTATGCGAGTAGTCTAGGGTTGAGCAAGATGGAGCGAAACGCACTTGCTTTAGAAAAGAAAAAAAAAGAAAAAAAAAAAAAAAAAAAAGAAAAAAAAAGAAAAAAAAGAGAAAAAAAATATGGTTTAATGCATAATTGATCACGAGTGAGCTCTTTGGTATTCGAGTTATTAAGTTCTTAGGGGACTTTGTGTCTAATGACCTAAGGCTTTTATAGTCTGGGATCCGCTAACCTAACGCTCGCTAAATGGATACCATTGCATAAGTCTTTTGTGGACCTCGCTCATTGCACGATCAAATAAGCATTTGTTTGTTGTGTTGAATAAAAGCATGATTCCGTAATAAGCTCCAGTGATCTTGAAGTGTTATAAGTCATTTTGTGTCTAGAATATATTCTTCGTATAATCTTGTGATTGTCTTGAGGATAATTGAGTTATGATAATTGATCTAGTTTTGAAGCATATCTGTTAAGCATTCGCACACACCACATTTCTAGTTGTATGTTAGCTTGCGTGATTTGATTGATCATTAGTCGCCTAATTGCATTTGTTGAGATGTCATGTGTTGGTTGGTTTAGTCATCACGATGGGGATCGCTGCATTCATGTAGTTTGCATTCATGCATATTTTTATTTTTTTTTTGAGTCTGTGATGCTTGAGGACAAGCATCGATTTATGTTTGGGGGTGTGATAAGGGGCATTTTATACCACTTAGAACATCTTGTAAAGGCTTGAATTGATGTCTTGAAATCAAGTATTTTGTGTATTTGATGCATTTTTCTAGTGTTTTTGCATTTCAGGGTATAACTTGCGTAATTAGGGAGATTTCATCATAATAAGCCTAGGGAAGTACTTGGGATCAGTTACGGGGAGTTGTGCGAAGAATTCAGTAAAATCAGAAGAAAAAAAGAGGATTTTTCCAGAAAGTGTGCAGGCGCCCGCCTGGAGCTTGCAGGCGACCGCCTGGAGAGCAGGCGCCCGCGTGGGATTGGTGGCGGCCGCCTGGGGTCGGATTTTCAGATTCTGGATTTTCTAATTTGAGTTCTATTGGGCTTTTGAAGATGTTGTTTCTTGTGGACTCTTATATAAGTAATCTTGGGAGACGTTTTAACAAGCAACAAACAAGGAGCAAGTAACAAGGAGAGAAGATTAAGAAGACCTTTTTAGCACGCAACAAACAAAGAAGAGGAAGCATACGTTATCTTGTGATTCTTTTAATTCGTTGTAACAGTGGATGCTAGTTTTCTTTACTCTTTCAACCTTAATACTCTTGTGACATACTATGTTTTATTAAGTATTTTATACTTTATATCGTTGTGTTATTATCATGTTTTCATATGAACCCATGGCGACGATGAGTTTCATCATGGGCTAATCGTGATTATGGGGTCGTAGCGGATTTACTATGGATTTCTTTAGTTAATTTTAATAACTTGGTATGTGATGATTGTATGATATCTGGCATAGGTTGTGCTTATTCGTCTTATGTGCATCGCAAACTATAAGATAGCTTGTTAATCTCTGTGAAGCGATAGGAATCTTGAGATTTAGAACTGCCATACTAGCATGGTTCATGTATTGTATGCATGATTAGTGGGTAACTCTAACGTTTACTTGCCCTGTGTAATAATGAATGAAAAGCGCTTAAATCGTTATGTCGTCAAATTCTAGACATATAGGGTCTCAACATAATTGATGCCTATTCAACTTCTATCTTAATTGTGGATGCTTGGTAGAATGGTACTTGTGCAATGAAAGTTGGCTTTTACAGTTTCATGTTGTTCGATTAATATCATCACCGTTACATGCTAAGGGGTAATAACAATAACTATTGAATGAAGTAGTAATGAAGTTATGATTTATATGTGTGTTTAATATTGTTAATTCAGTGTCAATTTAAGTGTTTAATTCTCGTAGTTAATAATTAGTTAATCAACCTTAAGTGTTTGTCTTGACATTGAGAAGTAATCATACATTGGTGAGTAAGTGTTAATTACATATAATAATCAGAGTCTCTATGGGAACAAACTATAAATCATTCATATTACTTGCGAACCGCGTATACTTGCGTGAATTATTAGCGCATGCTTTGTGCCTAAAATTCATCTAACGAGTCTAACTAGGATTGGGATTTGCGAACTCCCATTGCACCACCTGTGACCTCCTTAAGGATGGCTAGGTTGTTAGATATATTTGTGATGTCATGTCTAATCTGAATTTGTGTTTAGTTTCAGAACTTAATATCAGGACTTATCAGGACTTACTGGAAATCAGAACTTACTGGAAATCAGAACTTTTTGAAGTCAGAACCTTATATCAGAAGTTAAGGCTGTCAGGATTTATATCAGGACTTAAGTGCGGGTACGGCAGATAAGGAATGCGGCTGATTTACAGAGAACATCTGGACTAAAAACAATAGAGGATAGCATGAAGAGTTGGACAACTAGAAGACTTGTAGAAGATAATATCTGATTGATATATTTTAGGGGACATAATTAATATTCCATATCAATTAGAAGATATCTTGTAACTGTGTACTATATAAACACAGCTTAGGGTTACACTATAAAGTGTTATCTTTCACGAGAACATTATTTATTGTAACCTAGCAGCTCTTAGTGATATTGTTCATCAGCTGAGAGAGTAGTTTAACCTACTTTGTAACAGAGCTTATTATATGGAATAAACTTGATTACTGTTACATACCTATGTTCTAAATCGATTTGATTGTATAAACACCATATTCAACCCCCTTCTATAGTGTTGCTTAACTTTCTTAGTTATGCCTTATTTCTAAGATATCTAAAGTTTATCAGACTTTAATCTTTATCTAATCATTTGTACATTCACACACTATCACTCCATATGAATGATGAAAATTACTGTGGTGATTAAGTTGTTTCTGACAAACAGTTAAGTATCATTTGCATAAATTCCGAGGACAAGTTCTGATGCAAGTTCTGATGATTAAACTCTGAAGAAACCAGTCAGTATTTATGTGAGGAATCACAGAAATAGTCATTCACTTTTTGAGTACAGAAGCCATGTTCTGATGACCATTAAATTCTGATAATAGTCAAGTTCTGATGCAAATCCTGATGGAAAACTCTGATGCTTACTGTGGCATTATTTATTTACGTGACTTATTTTTAGTTTTTACTGTAACAGGTCATTTTATCAGAAAATAATTAGGTGAGATAAAAACAGTGATAATTTATTTGGTTTATTGGGTTGCGTGTTTGTTTTGAAAACAACATGTGAGAAATAATTACTGCACATTTCCCGTGCCCACTAACAACTATTTTGACTATTTACTGCGTGACAGGTGTCAAATGTCTGTTTTACTTCCAAAAAAGAGCCGTTGAGTGGAAAGAGTATATATATTAGAGTTAAAAGATTTCACAATCTTTTACCTACTCTTACTTTATCTATTATTTCTTTACCCTCTCTCTCCCTCCTCTCTCTCTCTCTCTCTCTCTCTCTCTCTCTCCCTTCTCCTCTCTCTCTCTCGCCTCTCATCACTCAGTCTCCCTCTCTCTCTCTCCTCTCTCTCTCTCTCTCTCTCTCTCTCTCTCTCTCTCTCTCTCTCTCTCTCTCACTCTCCTCTCTCTCTCTATTTTCTAACGGACTCTCTTACAAGAATTTTATCAAACACCTTTCGTATACACAACTTTTCACTTAATTTCTTACAGAAATGGCACCCAAGGACATCATCTTTAATGGATCCAAGTTTGTGCCCAATAACTACATGGCTATTCTCAGCAAGGATGATGTTCCATCAGATCTTCATTTTATTCAAGATTTTATGGCTAACAGTGAGATTGGGTATGCTCTGACCCAACCACAATTACTCCCAGGAACACAAATACTGGAGTTTTGGAGGACTGGGGTATATGATGATGGTGGTGAAGCTGGGTCCCCAAGTATTATTTTCACAACAGGGGAAGATGAGCATCTGGTCACTTTGTCTACTGTTCAACAAGCTCTACATCTGCCATAAAATTGTACTTTTAATGCTCAGATTGAAGAACCACTTCTACAGGGTATGATGGCCAATCTTGGCTATGAGAAAAGTCTGTCCAAGCTGGGACAGCTGAAGAGGCCATACATCAAAAGGGAGTGGAGCTACTTCTTTGACTGCATCACCAGAGCTTTTGCCAACAAATGCTCCAAATTTGATGCCATTCCCATTCCGAGTCAGCAAATAGGGTATGCACTTCTAAATCAAACTCACTTTGATTAGGCTACTACTATTTTAGATTTTTTTGGGGATAGGATGAATGAGGACCCAAATACTGTTTACTTTGCTAGATTTTGTCAACTCATTTACAGTTTTTGTTGTCCTAATAAGCCCCAAAACTTTAGTGAGACAATTCAACATTTTATACTTGCTAAAAGGGTCTTCACAGACTTGTTATCTACTGATAATAAGAAAGAGATACTAAGACCCCTTCAAATTCCTATCTCTGTAGAACAGTTCTTAGTAAACTTTGACCCCAACATACGCACCCAAATTTCCTGAAGTTGCACCCTCTCAACCTCCACCAACACAACCTTCCAACTCTCAACCACAACCTACCATCAGAATCTATTTCCAACCAGCACAATCTTCTCAACCACAACCATCATCATCTACTACCAAACCAACCTCTAGTACTTCCCAAAAGGTGCCAGTTGTAAAATCTGCTACAACATCTAGACCCAAACCTTCAAGAGCAAAATATGTTCCTCAATCTCCACCAAGGAGAAAGAGAAGGCTGATTCTGAGAGATGAATCAGATGAAGATGAGCAGGCACATGTTCCCACATCTAAACCTGTAGAAATAGAAGCTGAAAAAGATATTTTTCAGAAGGAGGTAGCAGCTGAAGAGGTAACCCATTAGAAGGAGAATGAAGCTGAGGGTTCTGGTATTTTAAAAAGGAAAAGAACTTCAAGTTCTGATGCTGCTCAAGCAACTTCTCCACCATCCAGAAGATCAAAGAAGCAGAGAGCAGGTGTGAAAATTACACATGATCAATATGAAGAAGCTGAGGAAGGGGATCAGGAATCTCTGATCTCATCAAAACCAATAGTGATTGAAGCTTTGCCACCTCCACCTCAAGCTGAAGACACTGTTCAAGATACAGTGATCACACCTCCTATCTCTCCACTCAGAGAAACAACTACAGTTGAAGATTCAGGATTAAGTCCTGAAATTGACATTCATAGGCTGAACATTCCATCTGTCTTGCTTCTGGAAGCATCACAAGGATAAGTGACAACTCCACCTGTTTCTCCATTAAATGCTGAAATACCAACTACTCCAATTCTGGATGTGGAAATAGATGAAGTTGTACCAGAATCTCCTACAGCCACACACACTCTTGTGTTGTCAGAAGATGATGAGCTTCTCTCAAGTTCTGGAGACAGTGCTCCTGTAAATGCTCCAATTCTTGGAAAAGTGGCACTGATTAAAAAGTTTGTTGAAGAAGATGCTCCTGTTCCATGGGAAGAAACTCATAGAGGAGTTGAATGGACCAAGAAGTGGAATGAATGTGACTTCATTCCCTGCTCAAAAGTTTTGTCAGATCATATTGCCAAAACTAATGAGTTGTTGACAAATTCTGACTTCAAAGCTCAACTTAAACTCACAGCTCTCAGTACTAAAAGTCTACAAGGTCAACACTCCATTACTCATGCCAAGGTTGATAAGCTACAGGAAAATGCTGATAAGCTAGACCTGATGCTAAAGCTAGACAAGAACAAGTTTATCAGATCTATTCATGAAAAAGTAGAGGTTATTGAGAAAGTTCAAGAAAAGCAACAGGCCCAACTGAATGAGGTCTTGCAGAATCAAGCCTCTCAACAAGCTCAACTGAATCAAATTCAATCTTCAGTGGAACTTCTTCTTTCTCTACTCCTATCAGATGATGCCAAGAAGGGGGAGAAGGTAGTTAAGTCCGAATGCTCTACTATTCAAACACTGAAGAAAAAGGATGATAAAGGAGATGACCAGGAAAACCCTAGCAAGGGCAAAGGTCAAGGTCAAAGGCAAAGCAGCAAAGTTTCTTCACAGAAACTAATTTCTGATTCTAGCAAATCTTCTACACGGAAAAATACAAGTTCTGAAGCTGTGAATGCTCAAGTTCTGATGATCAAAGTCTGATGACAAAGCCTGATATTCTGATTTATGCAGAAAGTCAAGACTCTCAGAAGTTTTTACAAACTCTGAAGCTTAAGGGAAGGGAGACTACTGTCTACTATAAGGATCCCAAGATTCAGACACTTGATGAAAAGATTGCTAGAAGATTATTTCTCAAGCATAATCCTGGAATGGATTTAGAGAATCTAACGGAGGAAGAAGCTAGATTTGCATCTGAGAAGATAAATCTTAAATCTAAAGCTTCTAATACAAAGAAACCTCCAAGGCTTAAGGCAAAAGGCATTCTGATCAAGGAAATATCAACTTCTGAGGCTTCAAAGCCCGAGACAAGATCACAGGTTGAAATTGATCCCAAGGAAAAAGGGAAAGGAAAGATTGATGAACCAACAAAGAAACATGAGATGAAGATTACTCAAATCCTGATGAAACCTGTTTGCAAAATGGTTCAAGTTTATGATGATACTGCTGCAAAAGATGAGACTGTTGAAACTCTGAAAAAAAGAAAGATGACAGAAGAATCCAAGACAACCTCTGACATAACTCAAGTTGTTCAGAGTGAAGCTACAGAAGAATCTAAAAATCCTGAACAAGTCATCAAGACATCAACCTCTGACAGAGCTCAAGTTGATTTGAACAAGAAAGAAATTGCTGATAAGAGGAAACTCCTATGGAAAAATATTAAACCATCAGATCCTAAGAAAAGTCAACTGCTATCTGATTTCATGACTGTTGGATTGAAAGCCAGAGAAGCAAGAGACAAACCTGGATTAGGTTCTGAAAGAGCCAAGATCAAAACAGGAGTTGAAGTAATTACCAGAGATCCATTCTTATTAACTGACAAACCTCTTGAAGAAGTTACACAGAAACACCTTGACAAGGTTATATCTGTTCAAGTGGTACTGGATGCTCATGATATGCGTAATGTCAAGGAAAAGCTGATTTTTTTTTGAAGATGGAAGAACATACAGAATGTCAGAATCAGATGTGCTGAAAAAATCTCTAAAAGAACTTCAATTCTTTCATTATCTTTTGGAGATAAAGTCTGAGATTACCAGAAGATGGTCAAATTTCATCATGAAGACCATAGGGGATAAAGCTAGAATCTCTAGATCAAGGGTTACAGAATTTATTCCAAAGATAGTTGAAGATGATGGAAGTGAAATTCCAATGAAGAAGAATTCTGCTAAACTTGAAGATATTCTGAAGGAGAAATGTTTGTGCTATAATGAAGACTCATCTCATCCAAGGGTAATCAGACTTGGTGATAGTTTGAAAAGAAATCACATCTCAGCACTTAGGACTGCAATCTACCAGATTGGAAGTCAAGATGAAGAAATGAAGCAAGTCAAGGCTACATTAGCTCAAGTCCTGAGAAATGCAGAAGAGAAGCTGACATCAAACTTTGTCAAGAATCACTTTGGATTTCGATTGACTCAGTAAAATTGGTAAAAGCTGCAAGGACTGTAAGCTGCAAGGACTGGAAATCAGAACTTACTGAAGTCAGAACTTATATCAGAACTTGAGGCCATCAGGATTTATATCAGGACTTAAGTGCGGGTACTTCAGATAAGGAATGCGGCTGATTTAAATGAGAGGATCTGGACTAAAACTGTGGCACCCTCCAAACCCGGGTCAAAAGTTTGGGGTCCACAATACATACATAATATATATAAAAATATTATTTGCAATGACCCTGCTTTACATAACCACGGACCGCAACAGGTTAAAGTATGAAAACAAGCCACAACCTTAACTTTTATTACAACGTACCAAATCCCAACTAATTTAACTTACAACGGATAATAAAATTATTCTTAAATTTTACTATCTATCTACCGTGAAGCTCCTTGCTAGCTCGATCCAACTCATTCTGGAACCTTAGCCCGCACTTTGGACTGAGGAACTTTACTATCATCCATATCCTTTTCAACGGTAAAATGATATATAAAAGTAATCGCAAGGGTGAGCTAACTAGCTCAGCAAGTCAGAACAGTGATAATTGAGGTTAAGCAATGTTCAAATGCAATGATTCAGAAGAATCAAGTTTATTTTTAAACAATCGTTAGAACTGGATATTTTTTAAGTTTTTAAAACCAAGGTTAGGTGCTGATCAGTCACGCACTAACCCCGAGCAAAGCACACAGCACTGCTCTAATTACTGGATCCAAGGCACATATTGGCCTAACTTGACCATTGATATGGTCTGACCACGAATCTGTTCCACATAAAAAAAACTATCCAATTCTAAAGCAGTTCAATATGGTAAACAATATAATTCGATAAAACAAGATCATAATCAAGGATGGTTAAACACTTGAATAAGATCATAAGGAAACTCATGGATATCTCAAGGGTATATCAGGGTATGTATAAGAAACGGTTTTCAGTCTGTAAAAAGGATCAGGTATTAGACCAATAATGATTTTGCAAGGTATAGTTCTTTGATGTTATAAAGAATGGTTGGAGAATAAAAGTTTCAATGCTTTCAAACAATTTTGTTCCAGTGTTTGGTGTTTGGTAATTATACCTTTGGGGAGTAGTATCATATTTGTGTGATTTGGTATCTGAGGATCAACAAAGGATGGTTTGCAAAGAATAAGGCTTATGGCTCAAGATCAAGAAAAATCAGGGTTAAAGGTTAAATAGTTTAAAACACTTGCAATATAAAACATGAGTTATTTTGAATAATAGCGACATGTTATGAAACAGTTCGAAAATATTTGCAATATATCTTGAAAAAAAAGTTCAGAAGTACTTGCCTTACAGGGCTTTACAACTAGTACTGATCAACCCTGAGCTGACTCTACCGCTCAGGCTTTAACGTCCAACCACTAGATCACATTGGATTCGACTTCGATACTCAGGTTTTTCTGTTGAAACTCTACTGAACTCGTCGACTGACTACTAGGTCATCTTTAGTCCAACGTCCACTTTCGGTTTCCCGACTAGAACCTACAGGGTCGAAATACTCTATGTTAGGCACCTAATTATGCTTGACATATCCTCGCTAACAACCTACCCATACTATAGCATATTCCGACTCGTAATTATTCAGGTTATAATAAAACAAACAACAATTTGGGTTTCACGTTCTCGAAATCGGTTCAGTGTTCGTTTTCAGAAAATACGTATACTCGTCATTTTATGAAATTAGGGTTACTGAGTTTTGGACAGAACATTCATCACAACATATAATCAAGTTCGTATAAAGTATAAGTATATATTCACTTGACGTCTCGATAATTACCGGATACGCTCCCGCATTTCCATAGTTGATTTCCCGGAAATCGGGCAGCGTCTCCTTTGTTTATCGGACTACCCGTCGAAACATCAATCGATGTCAAACCACAAAGTTCACAACAATAACAACTACAATAATTCACCAATCCATTCTAAAATTCCCAATCACCGATACAATTCAATAATCATAACCAAGTCAACTATCCCGATACAGTATTTACTAATTAACTAAGTCGGTCCAGAATAAAACATAACACGAATTTTATTTATTTAAAAAAATATTAGGACTCAGAATCGTGTCATCACAGTCCACCGTCGACTCGCCGAGGCTCATCGCCGACGGTGACAAAAATCGTCGGTGCCCGATTAATTCGGGTTTCCAAACAAATCCCACCAATTATAATAATAATAATAATTTTCTCTGCAGCAATTAAATCCAAAAATTCCAAATTATTATACACGTAATAAATCGAATAGAATTAACTGGAAATAGCATAACAGTTGAGACAGGGAGCATCGCACAGTCGAAGGTCGCCGGAAAATATCCAGGCGGCGGGATAAAGAAAAGAGCAGCTATAGTAACAACATCACAATACTAGGCAACATATATACATACGCACAGGCATATATACATACACGTTTCGAACCAACACAAGCAATAACCAACACGCCACATGACGCCTTGCCGGAAATACCACGAGGGGCGGCGATCGGTAACAATAGAACAACGGCACAGCACACAGCACACAGCAGTATACACAACAAATACGTATATATACTGGCACAGAGGCCATGCCGGAGTTTCACTGAACTCACCAGAACAAGGGGCGACGGGGGGGGGGGGAAGGGTAGAGTATCAGAGACGGGAACAGGGAAATAAAAGAAACAGGGGAGAGTGATGTTGCGGAGTGAAGGAAAAAAAGAAGGGTGGGGTTTTGTTTTATTTATTAATTTTTTATAAATTGGCACTTATCTGAAGAATCAACACCTGGTACTTTATTTTACCAGCAATTTCCACGTAGAACAGAAATATTAGGAAGGCAACACGTGTCTCAAGTTCCACTATAATCCTGAGTTTTATTCGTGTTTTGTAAAGTTACGAACCATCGCGTGAATAAAATAATTCCGAAAAATTCCAAGTAAAATTTTAAAATGTCTCAGATAATTCAAAGTTATTAAAAATAAATTTTTCAAAATTTTTAAAATATATATGAAACGTAACTCGTATTCGCATTTTACAATTAACGAACCGAGCTGTACTTAAAATAATTTCAGAAAATTACAAAAATAGCCTTAAAAGGTTACAAATATCCCGAAGTTTGTAAAAACATAAATTTCGAAATTTTGAAATAATTTTTGAAACACAATTTATACACACTTTTCACGAGTAAACGAAACAACGCGCAGGTGGAATTAATCTCAAAAATTCCCAAAATAATTTTAAAATTCTCGGAATATTCCGAACTTAAATAAATATGAGTTTTATAATTTTTAAAGAATTCTGGAATTAAATACAAATTTTACAAATAAATGTAATCAAAAAATCATACAGGGTTAAATAATTGATAACATATTGATTTCTAAATTTTGTAAAATCCCAAAAATAATTATTGAAATTATAAAATCATAAAACTAATTTTAGAAAAAATCCAAATATTTACGGATTTAAAATTGTAATAAAATCACCTTTAAAAATAAAACAGAACAATATAACTCAATTTTTAACTACACATTCCAATCTTTTACACCAATAAATCACAGACAAATAGTATATATCAACACACTGCTGCCAAAACCAAGACACATATTTTATTTAATCAATACTTCCACAATTACATATTTAAATAGTTCAAAACTACACGAGATCCTCCCCCCTAAAAAGATTCTGTCCACAGAATCTGGTTTAACTAAATAAGTGAGGATATTTGTCAAGCATTTCTGGCTCTAATTTCCAAGTAGACTCTTCTACCCGTGGGTTCAAACGTATTTACCATAGATATACATTCATTTCCAAGGATTCGCCTTTAACGATTAAGAATTTGAATCGATTACTATATGCAAAACAAACTTGGACAAGAGCCCATTGGCTCCTAATCAATCACTTAATTTGAATCTGATACTTATCGCCTTAATATTGACATGCAGAACACATTATATGTACATACTGCTAGAACAGTAACATCACTCATGAACAACTTTATCTATATTTATCAATACCTCGAATGGTTCACTAATTTAGGACTCAACTTGTCCCTTCTATTCAAACTTATCAAATCTCTTTCAAGGTGAAACTTTTACTAACGCTACTGGTCCTATTTCTATATTCATACTCTCTCTCGATACAACTTTTCCTTCTTTCTTTGTCTACTCCGAGCTGCTTTAATCAATATCACTGCGCCCTTTGGTGTACTGAATTAACTTAGGATTTGACAACTTTCTTTTTCCCATTTTTTCTCAATAAAATGGGGACCTACACTTGCGTCCACATAAGGCTTGGTAAAGTGGCATTCTAAAGCTGACATTGATGGTAAATGATCATCCCAGTTTTCCTTAAAACTCCACCTCTCAACATATCTTATTTTTCCTGAATCGCTTCCTCACTTTTACCCTTCGTTTAAGGATGATAGACGGTGCTCATTTTCAACTTGGTTTCCAAATATTTAAACATCTCTTACTCTTTTTCATCAGTTAAGGATGAAAAGTGATCTCATATATTCACGTATTATCACCTTTAAGTATTTGAACTTCAGATTCCACTCTTTCCAATTTGTTTATTAACTCCTCGGTGGTCTTAATTACATCTAATCCTTTCTGTCCACATAAGGCATCTGTTACCATACAACTTTGCTTAGGTAGTTGTTAATGGATTAATTTAGAATCTTCTGTTAACCTTAGTCAAAATTTCATTCTTGAAGACTCAACGTATAGTTGCTTTCCTTCTGATCTTTGGAGAAAAATCCTTGGGCACTCCACACAGACTTTCTTATTCCTTGAATAGCTGAGGACATTATTAATAAATACAATTTGCTTATCCAAGTACTCCTTATACACCACGTTCCTTAATTCCTTATAGTCACCTGATACACTTGTTATTTCACATAATATCACCGGAGCTTGTAATGTTTATAACTCATTTTAATCATAATCCCTAATATGTTCTCAAGTTAGATCTTAAGTTAATTCTCGAGACATAACACACTTCCTAATCCATCTTGAAATTTCCTTCTTATATCTGGTTATCACTATTTTTCTTTAAATTTCCATATATCTTGGCATTTCTTCAACAAATTAAATACTTTATACTGTGAATTCCCTGTGGGATATCATTTCTTCATTCTTTTACTTGTAGCATCCAAGTGCTGGAAGAAAACCTGGGGATATCGTGATCGTTCTCCTGGGTGCATAAATTTCCTCTTACTAATTTCTAGCATCATGATCCATATCTTCTCTTGACATCTCCTTATCTCCCCCTTAACAATTTCGATTGAAAGGTCATACTATCCATCCTGGCTCCTTTTGGATAATAAACTCTGACTTCCAATTCCAACTTCCAAAATTCCATAGATAATTCTTTTGGTACAGTTTCTATGTTGGTTCTCTCCTTTTTTCTTATCGCTTGCCTCTACCTTTGCTTTTCCTCGTGAATACATATTTCAAACTCTTATGGTCCGTATATATCTTACACCTTTCTCCATACATATCATGTTTCCCAATCTTTCAAAGTGAATATTATTACTGCTGGTCCCAAATTATGAGTAGGATACTTCTGCTCATAAGGTTTCGGTTGTCTGGATGCATATGTAATAACTTTATTATGCTGCATCAACACATCTCCTATTCCCTTTTGAGAAGTATCACTACCACCTACCAAATCTCCTTGATACTTTCAAAATGATAAAACAAGTGTTGTGACCATTCTCTCCTTTAACTTCACAGAACTTTCTTCACACTTTACCATTTCATATAAACTTCTCGCTATTCCTAGTAAAATTCATCAAAGGTGTTGCAATCTTCACGAACCTTTGAACAAATTTCCGATAATAACCGTCCAGTATAAAACTTCTTACTTTTTTTGGTGCTTTTGGTCTTTCTTTATTCAAAATGACTTTAATTTCTGCTGGATTCCCTTTGGTCTCCTTCCCACTGACTATTTATGCTAAGAATTATGCTTACTGCCATCAAAGTTTTCACCTTGTAAATTTTACATATAACTTCTTTCTTCCCCGACTCCCCAGTTGTCATTAAATGCTTCGCTTGGTCCTCCATTGACTTTAAATAACACAAATACAACTCATCCAGATATTTCTTAAAGCTTCTGTCCATCAAGTTTAAATATATTAGTATATCGGTTAATCCAAATGACAATACTAGAATTTTATAGCAGCAATACTTAGTTTTGAAAATTATCCTTGATATGTCCATAGGTTCAATCTCCATTGATAACATCCAAAGCTTAAATTATCTTATAAAATACTCTGCTTCTTTCTTTTGATCAAATAAATCATTAGTTCGAGGTAACGGATATTTACTCTCGATAGTAAACTTGTGGAGCTTTCACTAGTCGACACAGAATCTCCTACTTCCATATAACAAATAATACCGGTGCACCTTATAGGATACACTGGGTCTAATCACTTCTTCTTCTAACATCTCTTGTATCTGTTTTACTAACTTCCTCATTTTAACTGGTGCTATTTTGTCTAAATCCTTGGTTACTGGCTTCGTCTCAGGTGCTAAGTCAATCGCGAGCTTCATTTCTCTATCTGGAGGAAATGTTGGTAACTCATCTGGGAACATATCTTGAAACTATAAAATCTTCAAGTTCTGTATGCTCTTGGCTTTTATTTATAATCGCCATAGCGCTTACGTCTTGGTCACTGTAACCTCTTAAAAATCATTGTTAACAAGTTCTTAACCTTCCTTCGTCCTCTAAACCTCATCATCTTCTCATTTGGCATCTTCGAAACTATCTTCTATCACAATGGTCTATCTGGGTATCACGCTTAAATAGTTAATCCATTTCTTAGAATAATGTCAAATCCTCTTATCTCAAATGATATCAATTCTTCACAACTTATTGCCAGAAACCTCAATTCCACCATTGGTACTTACTTATTTAACAATTACATGTTCTTGACTTGCTAGTCCTTTAACCATAATCTTATCAATTTAACAGGGTAATTCATCCTATCAACAAAACCTTGAGAGATAAACAATCAAATTTCTCTCACATCTTTTAATAATTTAATGTGTAAGGTATCTACAATAATCATTCACGTCACCGCATTCATATTCTAAAAAACATATTTCACAGACAAATCATAAACTCTCGTTCTTGGAGACGTATTCCTTATTGAAGTAGATTCCCTTGACTCTTAGTGCATCCTTCACTGGGGCTAGTGATTGTAATCCTTGCTGTATGCCCTGGTTTCCTTTCCATGCATGAGAGGTAGCTGGAACTTTGCCCGCTTGATTTACGATAGGTTGAATTTTGTTTGAAAACCTTTGCAAAGAACGACAGTACAACGAGGCAACTAGAAGGATTCACAATTTAATAGACTTAAAGTTGAATAGATAGAAGAAGTAGTGATTTGAATATGATGAGACAACCACATTGGTACTTAAGATGGCCAGTCTTTCGTACCATATGGCATACAACATATGATTAGGTGGCATCCCACCTGACTCTTTGTCATTCTGACAAAGCATCTCACCATAACACTGTTTGTCCCAATCAGAAAGCAAAACTTGAGGGAAAATTAAATTTGAAAGGGATGCAATATCCTCCTTTTTGATATTATCGCAAAGAGTTTATTAAGAAAAGAGGTTCATACATATTTAGGAATCAAAAAGGAATATACGTGGTAATATTGGAGACAAGAATGATACCATTGGTCACCATCCACATTTCACCTGTATTCATCTTTCGAGCTTGTTCAATCATATCTCCATTGTTTCTTATAACAACTTTAGAAAGTATGCTGAAATACCTTCGCAAATTAAGCATTATGGTAGATTTTTACTTGTCACGTCTTGCGTCTTTAACATCGCACCTACACGTATAATACTTTAACAATTCGATCATAATGGCGTTCTTACCATATAACTTCGAGTTTCTTCTTGAAAATAACCACTAATCATTCAACATAACGATCCTTTTGTTAATAATATTCTTCTTTTAGAAAAGTCTGGAAATCTTCCCAATCTTCTTCGATCATGCTCAGGCTCCTTTTAAACCAATAAATTCCTTAAAATTTAATGGTCTCTGCAACTGGATGAATAATTACTCCGTACGCGGATTCTGTTATTAATCTTGTCAAACAATATTTGCACCTTACCGTTAGGAATAATCAACTTCTTCATAATCGCGGGTTACTTTGTTTTCTGAATTAAAAATACCAAGTCTGAAACAAGTATCCTTCTAGCTAATCCGTGTCTTTTAACAAACAAGAAACTCAAGTAGTAACTTGACAACCAATGTTTAAAACTTATTTTATTCCAAAAAGGCTTTTAGAAATTTTGTAAGGAAAAATCTTTTTTCGAAAACTTATTTAAATTTTTTTTTTGAAAATCACAAATCTGGTTGTCCTTACTATATGAGTTGGTTGTTGTCCTTCTTATAACCAGATACCAAGTTAAAGAAACGATCACACAAAGGTCCATTCACTTCCATTTATCTCCTCTCATTCATTGGGTCTATTACCTTCCTTAATCGATGAAAACTTCAATTGTCGTTGCATATTATCTTATTCGTAGCTTCATTTCAAAGCTTCCATACTGGTAGTACTCCCATCATCATCTTTGCAGTCATTAAGTGGAACAGGTCTATCTAATAGCCAACAAGTCTATTTCATAGAACAAAGTTTGCTTACATCACGTCACATCACTACTTTATATATCACATTTATCATAGCACCATCATCTAATTTTACGAAAATTCCAGATCTACACTTTTCTCTCTAACTCTTTCAAAATTCCTCTAGTCCATCCCACAAGCTAATCACGGGTGGTCTATTCACTAGTGGCTCCATTTAATCTGGTAACAGCTATCCTCCAAACACGTGAATCTTCTTTCTAAAATCCTTCTCACCTTTATTAATATCTCATGTACTTACCATTTACTGTAGCTATCACATCCGTTCTCGTAAATACTGTTGTTCCATAAGACAGGTTTTTAAACTGAGGGTATAGAACATGGTGTAGAGTAAACTGAAGAGATACACTCACAACCAAATGTCTAGTAAAACAAAAATGAACAGATGGAGGTTCTTAAATAGGTAGTCTCGTATCAAGAGGTGGTAGAATAGCGTATAATAACTTGAAGAGGTGCAACTGTCATAACAGAGGGTAATACCAAGGTGCAAATCAAATCAGGGAAAAGATGACAATCCTCGAACGGAAGGCTCCAAATGATCAGATGATACCGGGAAAACAGGATCTGCCATTGCCGTTGTCTGGAAATCACGTCGCAAGCTAAAAATCCTGAATTGCAACACGACCATGCCAGAGACCTACTATATAGTCGCACTCATCCTCACGACGTCTTATCTTTCTATTTCTATTCCTAATCCTAACCCTCTACCCAATCCCGACATCTAGGCTTGTTTCAGTGACTTATAACCTGTAGCTCTGATACCAACCTGTGGCGCACTCCAAACCCGGGTCAGAAGTTTGGGGTCCACAACACATACACAATATATAAACCTGTATAAAAAATATTATTTGCAATGACCCTGCTTTACATAACCACGGACCACAACAGGTTAAAGTATGAAAAAAAGCCACAACCTTAACTTTTATTGCAACGTACCAAATCCCAACTAATTTAACTTACAAGGAATAATAAAATTATTCTTACAATCTTACTATCTCTCTACCGTGTGAAGCTCCTTGCTAGCTCGATCCAACTCATACTGGAACCTTAGCCCGCACTTTGGACTGAGGAACTTACTATCATCCATATCATTTTCAACTGTAAAATATAAAAAAAGAATCGCAAAGGTTAACTAACTAGCTCAGGAAGTAATAACAATGATAATTGAGGTTAAGCAATGTTTAAATGGAATGATTTAGAAGAATCAAGTTTATTGTTAAACAATAATTAGAATTGGATATTCATTTTAAGTTTTTAAAACCAAGGTTAGGCTGCTGATTTGTCACGCACTAACCCCGAGCAAAGCACACAGCACTGCTCTAATTACTGCATATAAGGCACACATTGGCCTAACTTGACCATTGATATGGTCTGACCACGAATCTGGTCCACTAAAAAAAACTATCCAATTCTAAAGCAGTTCAATATGGTAAACAATAATTCGATAAAACAAGATTATAATCAATGATGGTTAAACACTTGAATAAGATCATAAGAAAACTCATGGATATCTCAAGGGTATATCAGGGTATGTATAAGAAACGGTTTTCAGTCTGTAAAAAGGATCAGGTATTAGACCAATAATGATTTTTCAAGGTATAGTTCTTTAATGTTATAAAGAATGGTTAGAGTATAAAAGTTTCAATGCTTTCAAACAATTTTGTTCCAGTGTTTGGTGTTTGGTAGTTATTTGGGGAGTAGTATCATATTTGTGTGATTTGGTATCTGAGGATCAACAAAGGATGGTTTACAAAGAATAAGGCTTATGGCTCAAGATCAAGAAAAATCAGGGTTAAAGGTTAAATAGTTTAAAACACTTGCAATATAAAACATGAGTTATTTTGAATAATAGCGACATGTTATGAAACAGTTCGAAAATATTTGCAATATATCTTGAAAAAAAAGTTCAGAAGTACTTGCCTTACAGGGCTTTACAACTAGTACTGATCAACTCTGAGCCGACTCTACCGCTCAGGCTTTAATGTCCAACCACTAGATCACATTGGATTACTCAGGTTTTTCTGTTGAAACTCTATTGAGCTCGTCGACTGACTACTAGGTCATCTTTAGTCCAACGTCCACTTTCGGTTTCCCGACTAGAACCTACAGGGTCAAAATACTCTATGTTAGACACCTAGTTATGCTTGACATATCCTCGCTAACAACCTACCCATACTATAGCATATTCCGACTCGTAATTATTCAGGTTATAATAACACAAATAACAATTAGGGTTCACGTTCTCAAAATCGGTTCAGTGTTCATTTTCAGAAAATACGTATACTCGTCATTTTATGAAATTAGGGTTACTGAGTTTTGGACAGAACATTCATCACAACATACAATCAAGTTCGTATAAAGTATAAGTATATATATTCACTTGACGTCTCGATAATTACCGGATATGCTCCCGCATTTCCATAGTTGATTTCCCGAAAATCGGGTAGCGTCTCCTTTGTTTATCGGACTACCCGTTGAAACATCAATCGACGTCAAACCACAAAGTTCACAACAATAACAACTACAATAATTCACCAATCCATTCTAAAATTCCCAATCACCGATACAATTCAATAATCATAACCAACTCAACCATCCGATATAGTATTTACTAATTAACTAAGTCGGTCCAGAATAAAACATAACACGAATGTTATTTATTTAAAAAAATATTAGGACTCAGAATCGTGTCATCACAGTCCACTGTCGACTAACACAAGCAATAACCAACACGCCACATGACGCCTTGCCGGAAATACCACGAGGGGCGGCGATCGGCAACAATAGAACAGCGGCACAGCACACAGCAGTATACACAACAAATACGTATATATACTGGCACATAGGCCATGTTGGAGTTTCACTGAACTTACCAGAACAAGGGCGGAGGGGGGGGAAAAAGGGTAGAGTATCAGAGACGGGAACCGGGAAATAAAAGAAACAGCGGAGATGATGCGGAGTGAAGGAAAAAAAGAAGGGTGGGATTTTGTTTTATTTATTAATTTTTTATAAATTGGCCCTTATCTGAAAAATCAACACCTGGAACTTTGTTTTACCAGCAATTGCCACGTAGAACAGAAATATTAGGAAGGCAACACGTGTCTCAAGTTCCACTATAATCCAGAGTTTTATTCGTGTTTTGTAAAGTAACGAACCATCGCGTGAATAAAATAATTCTGAAAAATTCCAAGTAAAATTTTAAAATGTCCCAGATAATTCAAAGTTATTAAAAATAAATTTTTCAAAATTTTTAAAATATATTTGAAACGTAACTCGTATTCGCATTTTACAATTAACGAACCGAGCTGCACTTAAAATAATTTCAGAAAATTACAAAAATAGCCTTAAAAGGTTACAAATATCCCGAAGTTTGTAAAAACATAAATTTTGAAATTTTGAAATAATTTTTGAAACACAATTTATACCCGCTTTTCACGAGTAAACGAAACAACGCGCATGTGAAATTAATCTCAAAAATTCCCAAAATAATTTTAAAATTCTTGGAATATTCCGAACTTAAATAAATATGAGTTTCATAATTTTTAAAGAATTATGGAATTTAATACAGATTTTACAAATAAATGTAATCAAAAATCATACAGGGAATAATTGATAAAATATTGATTTCTAAATTTTGTAAAATCCCAAAAATAATTATTGAAATTATAAAATCATGAAACTAATTTTAGAGACAATCCAAATATTTACGGATTTAAAATTGTAATAAAATCACCTTTAAAAATAAAACAGAACAATATAACTCAATTTTTAACTACACATTCCAATCTTTTACACCAATAAATCATAGACAAATAGTATATATCAACACACTGGTGCCAAAACCTAGACACATATTTTATTTAATCAATACTTCCACAATTACATATTTAAATAGTTCAAAAATACACGAGTCGTTATAAAAACAATAGAAGATATGCATGAAGAGTTGGACAGCTAGAAGACTTGTAGAAGATAATATCTGATTGATTATTTTAGGAGACAGAAATATTCCATATCAATTAGAAGATATCTTGTAACTGTGTAATATATAAACACACTTAGGGTTTACACTATAAGTGTTATCTTTTACGAGAACATTATTTATTGTAACCTAACAGCTCTTAGTGATATTGTTCATCACTGAGAGAGTAGTTTAACCTACTTTGTAATAGAGCTTATTATATTGAATAAACTTGATTACTGTTACATACTTGTGTTCTAAATCGATTTGATTGTATAAATACTATATTCAACCCCCTTCAATAGTGTTGTGTGACCTAACAAAGTGATTTTCCTTGCAGGTATAGCTGGATTTTGGAGCTATGAGAGGAGTGATACACTTGTGAGAATAAGTGTAAACACGAGTGGAGAGAAGAGTGAAGCACTTTTGAGGTACATAAAATAGAATCACACACTCACAGTGAGAAAGAAAGAGGAACACCATACCTCATTCCTATCCCTAAACATGGTTCTTGATACTTCGGGTCTTAAATCTGTTTATGATTGGATCCTAATTCTTAGGGACCTAACATTTATAGATTGGATTAGAATACTTTGAGACCTAACAAGTTGGGAGCTAACAATTGGTAATAATTGGTGATATCACAGTTGGGAGGTATAAGGAGTTGGAAATATTGGTTAACAGGATGATAAACGGTGAAGTCATTCTTGCAGCTATTAAAGGGAAATGGTTGATCAGACTCTGACTTGTTATTTCTTTTCCAACCAAGTAAAATATGAGAATTCCTTCAGACAACAGCATACATTCCTTCTCAAAGGAGGAGATAAAAGCTTAAGTAGTAGTTTGGAGGATTCCTCAACTAAGGGGGAGAAATAGCAGGAAGGAGGAAAAAGGTAAAGCATATATACACCACACCACACCATTGTTGTTTGAAACTATGGATCCCATTGTACGGGAGAGGTGGTAAACACGTAGGTGATTTCCTAGTTATCAGAAGAAACCACACCACACCATTGTTGTTTGAACGGGAGAGGTGGTAAACACGTAGGTGATTTCCTAGTTATTAAAAGAAGTGGATTGACTCATTACTCTTCTTCATAAAGGGAGAAACTGTTTTCCAAAAAGGGAGTACCATTGGTTTTTATCTGCGGATCCTATTGTACCTGAGAGGTTGTAAACGAAGGTGATCTCCTTAAGCAGTTGATTCTCATAGGGGAGAAGCAAGAGAGATATGTGCTTCTCAACAGGAAATGTGGTTGTACAAAAGAAGCTGCTGATAATTACTTCAAGACTAAGAAGAGTTATCTGGCAGAGATTTGAAGAACAAGGTAAATGAAGATGAAACTAATTGAAGACCAGTTCAGTGCTAGAGGAACAAGCATCTTTCATTTCAGTTACTTAAGAAATCTGGAAATGCATTATTTGATCCAGAAAACCAGTAGCATTATTTACAAGCCCTGGTACTTTAATTTTTCCAAGTTGTTAGTTGAGTTATCCTCTATATTTAATTTGTTTTTTAGGTTTAACAATCAAATATGGGGAGATTGTTGGTGAGACTGCGTAGCTGTATGAACAGTTACGTGATAACTCAACACGAGAACAATACTAGAACAGGACAGATTAATAATGCTACGACTACACAAGAAATCAGAAGAAATAAAGACTAAGAAAATATAAAGAATCAAAAGATTAGAATAAAGCTTGAACTTTATTTACAGGTTACTGAAAAAATTTCATTAATATGATCATGCCTCAATGAAGAATAAAGGTTAAATGCTTTCAGGGTTTCAGAAATGATGAAGATTCAGTGTATAAGTGCTACCAGAAGATTTCAGTGTATTGGCATTGATTGAAGATAAGCAGTGTTCGAAGCATAGGAATCTGAAGAATTGAAGACATGGTATAGACAGAGGTTAAAGAAGACAACTACAGTCTTAAAGTTATACTCAATGACAGGAGTTCATTTATATGTTCAAGCGTCAGTGAAGAACAGTGAAGGAAGTATTCAAGATTGTTGTGGCAATGAAGACGTCGTCTAAAGTACCAGAAAAGATTCCAGTGAAAGTACATTTGTTTATTGACAGTCAGTGTTCGAAGTGATAAAGTTGTTGCAAGCTTAATAATGTAATCAAGGCTATAATACGAAGACCTGAATCGGGGTTAGTCATTTGTGAACCAGAGCAGTTGCACTAGGCGTCAACAACTCGTGAAAGGAATCTGGGTATTAGTTTCAGAAGAATTGTTAAGTTGAGGGACATACTTGGATTGAACGTTTATCTGTTAAAGTACGAGAAGAGGTGCGCGGGGTATACAGCTAAACTGCTTGAGGGGCTGGCCAAGTTCAAAGTTTAATTGATAAATTAAATAAATTTATTTAACGGACTTTAATATAATTTATTTAATAAACTTAAAATGATTTATCCTATAAACTTTAAATAAATTTATTTTATGAATCTAAATTAGTTTATTTATATAAGTTATATTTAAATTTATTTTATAAATTAATTTAGTTACCATTTAAATTTAAATAAAAAGAAAACAAAAAAAAGAGGAAAAAGAAAAGAAAAGAAAAAGAAAAGAAAAAAATGGAAAAAAAAAAAACAAAACAAAAGAAAAAGAAAACAAAAAAATGAAAATGAAAAACAATAAAAAAACAACATGCAACCTTAGTCGTTGTGGAATCAAGTTAATAATAAAAGGAAATCAAGTTGGTTTTGTTTAGTTGGTCGCAGGTTGAGTTTCTGTGGTCGCCAGTTAACAAAACAAACCAGAACAAATTATCGGTCGTAGGTTAGAATTAAGTAGAATTAGCAAGCACTCACTCCTCAACTACATCTTTGTTGATATAATCAATTAATTTGTGTGGTTCAATTTCAGCCACACATTTGTGTGTAGATCCTATTATTATTATCGGATTTTATTATATATGCTGTTATTGTATTAGTTTAATAGTTTGCGGGTCCTCATTTCCTAACCCCGAGATTGAGGGCGCCATACTTAATTTCTTTCTTTGTTCAAATTTAGTTGTGAATTGAAGCTAGGAAGGGAATACAGGCCTTAGGAAATTTTGGAGCACATAAGTTACTGGGGACTGCTATTTGATTTAAACACCACTTGCATTTTCTTTTTCTTCTTTCATTTCGAACCAGCCCCACAGCCAAGGAGAGTGATGTACACGCGGTTAATCAACCAAACAACAAGGAGAGTGCATGCCACACTCCATTCTTGTGCACTAGATTAAACCAAGAAAAGACCTGCCAATTATTTTATTTGATTTACATCTTGGTTTCTTTTGTATATCAAACTGTGAATCATGGTTTCTTTTCTTTTGCACAAAGAAGACGGGTCCTTCCTGCGGTGCATCAATTAAACAAAGAAGAAAGCTGCCAATTCATTCTTCTTTCGCAATCTATTTGACTTATTTTTTTCGATTTGATAAATCAAATGCATGCATGCAAGTGTCTAGCCTGAGAGAAAAAAATAGATGTTGATTTTTAAATTAAATAATTAAATGAATTTAATTTCATTTATTTATTTAAAATAAAAAATCAACTTAATTATTTATTCAAAATTAATTATTGATGTAAAAATAAATAAATGAATGAATTGATTGTCATTTATTAATTTAATAAAAAATCAGCTATTGAATAAATAAATCCTGTAAATTTTCGGGTTGTAGTCCTCTGTATCTTCAATCCTTCTAATCTTCTAATCTCCGGTTTTTCGTACTTTAAAATCTTTTCAATCCTCTTGAGTACAAAAACCACATGACAGTATTTTTAAAAATAATACTCTGTTTCCTTTCACGGATCACTGACATCTAGTGCAAGGATCTGGTTCACAGACGACTAGTTCCGCTCTCAGGCCTTCATATTATACCCGTACAAACCACTGTTAAGTCTTCTACCAAATATAACCAACTTCACTAGGAATCCTTGAGGTCTTCACACTAATTCTGATAACTGCTTCGAATAACTCCAACCTTATTCTTCCGATGCCTGAACATTTTAATGAACTTCATACGGATCACTGTTGACGTCTTCTTCACTGCAGCTAATAAAACCATAGTGTATATTCCTAATAAACAATCTATATTGATTCTTGTGGAATATAGATTATTTCAAAGTCCTTGTTCTGTGTTGATTTATCCAAACCAGTATTGTTAAGTTATACATATAGCTTCAATCTTGCTTAAGAATCTCCCCATATTTGACTGTTACACCTGACGGTCAAATAATAATGGAGAAGCAACAGTTTATAGGATAACTCAACTAACCATAATCAAAAATCTTCAATCAGCTTTCAACTTTCAATCCTGGACTTGGAAATAATACTATTATATATCTACCACATCTTCTATATGCATTCAGCTTTAGCAGAGAACAGATTCTTCTCTCCCTTATGTAAAGTTGCAGATTGATACATCTTCCAAATACTGTCTTTAATAATCTTCAGATTTTCCCATAAAGCACATAGAAAATATTTTGGAACTCAGAAAATAGAAACCCAATAATCTTTCCCCTAAAGATGAAGAATCCCCTCCTTAGTACAATAAAGTTGGAAACTCCCCTTCTTAGTTTCAGAAAAACTATTGAATCTTAATAATCTCTATAATCTTTTATTCAATCTTCGCCCTTAGTTGAGTAATCCTTCAAAGTGTATCAGAGTGGAATCTTAGGATAAAAAAACCAAGTGAAAAGATTATATTTTAACCATTTCTCACACTGCAAGTGTGATTACAGTTTAGTGATCTCACATTGTGTTTCATTCCAGTCTACACTCAAGTGTTTGTTGTTAAGTGGCATTTATGTCCACTTAGAATGCTCTATAAAGGCTTGAATTGGTGTTTTGTACTCATGTTATTTGTGTTTTTGATGCATTTTTGTAGTTTTGCATTTTAGGCATAAATAAGGGATCAAAGGTTTAACATTGCTTTGGTGCTAAATTTGTGTTAGGATGGTACTCAGGAAGATTGCTCGAGGATTGCCATCTCAAAACATGCAAGAAAACAAGAAATCAGAACTTTTTCCAAAATGTCAGCGCGCCCGCGCTGTGCTAGCACGCGCCCGCACCAGAGAAGCAGAAGGATAGTGCGCCACGCTGATGAAGCGCGCGGCCGCACCGGGTCAAAAGCTGGGAATCCCGTTTGAAGTACAAGAATGATTTTATGGACTTCTCTTCTGATTGGGCTGCTATATAAGACAACTTAAAGACGTTTTCATAACAGAGCTTAAGGAGAAGATATTAAGAAGACCTAGGAGCACAAATACAACCAAGGCGAAGAGGATCTAGTTTATTCTTGTGATTCTTTATTTTAAGTTGTAATCTTCGATGCTAGTTTCCTTGTTTGTTGAACCTATACTCTTGTTTAACGTACTATGATTAACTATTCATATTTATAAAGAATAAGTTTATTATACCATGCTTTCATCGGAAACCACGGTGATGATGAGTTCGGTTATGGGCTAATCGTTATCGTGGGGTTCTAGTGGATTTACTTATGGATTTCAATAGTTAATATGTTTTGACACCTTAGTGTGTGGTGATTGTATGATTTCCTAGTATTGGTTGTGCTTATTCTTTTATGAGCGTCGCGAATTTATAAGATAGTGTGTTAATCTCTATTAAAGCGAAAGTGAATATAGGGGTTTAGAACTTGCCATGCTAGCATAGGTTCATGTATTTGATATGCATGATTCGTAGGTAAATTTAACCATCTTACTTGCCCTATGTAATCACGATAGATAACTTGTGCATTAAAGCATTATGTTGTCAAATTCTATAGACATATAGGGTCTCAATATAATTGGTGTCTATTCAGCTTCTAACTCTTTTATGGATGTCTGGTAGTAGGGTATTCGTACAATGAAAGTTGGCGTCTACTAGTTTCGTGTTATCTGATTAGTTTTCATCACCATTGCACCTATTGAATGAAGTAGTAATGAATTTAGAATCCCATGTTTGTGTTATATAAGTAAATCAACTTTTTAATCTCTTAGTTAATTGCATGTTAGTTAATAATCTTAGTTATAAATAATCTTAACTTGTTAATCTTAGCATTGAATAATAACCATACCATTGTTGTATAAGTACATTATTGAAATTAACCTAAACCGTTATCTATGGGAATGAACTAGAATTGATTCTATATTACTTGCGATCACGTATACTTGCGTTAATATTAGCACGTGTTTTTGTCCTAAAAAGTTTTTGGCGCCGCTGCTGGGGAACTTGGTGTTAATTTTTATTTTATGTGCTTAACATCAGTGGTCATTAAAGTTCACTGACTCAGATATTTTACTTATTTATTTTCTTGTATCTTTTTCAGGTACTCTAGAGAGCATTTATGCTAACTCGTTCTCGATCTCGAAAGAGAACACTGGATAAAGCGGAGGAAGAAGTTCTTGTAGAAGAGGAGAAAGTTGAAGAAGCTCTTGTTGCAATGGGTGAACCAGAAGGAAAGACAAAGGCTTTGATGGACTATTCTCATCCAAAGATCAATGATATTCGTCTAGCAGTTTCAGACCAGCCATCGTGGCTAACACTTTTGAAATCAAGGCTAGCGCGATTCAGATGGTGCAGAACTCGGTTCAGTTTGGGGGTTCTCCGATTGAAGATCCCAATATGCATGTTAGGGATTTCATCGAGATCTGCGACACTTACAAATTCAAAAATGTTTATGAAGATGCTATTAAGTTGAGGCTTTTCCCATTTTCTCTGAGGGATAAAGCTAAGTGCTGGTTGCATTCTCTACCACCAGGCTCTATCACCAAGTGGTAAGATCTTGCTCAGAAGTTTCTCACTAAATTCTTCCCTATGGCGAAGACAGTTGTAATCAGGAATACTCTTACCCAATTTGCACAATAATCGGGAGAATCTTTGTGTGAAGCTTGGGATCATTCTAAGGACATGCTTAGAAAGTGTCCTCATCATGGGATGCCTGACTGGATGATCATTAACTGCTTGTATAATGGTTTGGGTGCGACTTCTAGACCCATGCTTGATGCAGAATCAGGTGGAGCCTTATGGGCTAAGAGCTACGATGAAGCTTATGATTTGATTGAACTGATGGCTGCTAATGAATACCAGAACCCTTCTCAGAGACTAACTCAAGGCAAAGTAGCAGGTATTCTGGAGGTAGATGCAGCTATTGCTATAGCTGCTCAGCTTAAGGCTTTGATGATGAAGGTGGATTCTTTTGGCTAATTATGGAGTTAATCAGATCACTAGTGTCTGTGAGCTTTGTGATGGTGCGCATGAGACGGAGCAGTGTGCTATTTCTAGTGAATTAGCTCAGTTCATGAGCAACTTTTAGAGGTCGCAGCAACCAGTTCCAGCCACCTATCATCCCAGCAACAATCATCCTAACTTCAGCTGGACAACACTCCGAATGCAGTGCAACAACCTTACTAGCAGTATGCAGCAAAGCAAAACAACCCTTATGGTTTTCAGCAACCATAATATGCACCAAGACAACAACTCTAACTGTAACAATCTAATAAAAATCTGAATTGGAGGAGTTGAGGCTCATGTGCAAGAGCCAATCGGTTTCTATTAAGACCTTGGAGAATCAAATTGGGCATATTGCCAATACCTTGCTGAATCAACAACCTGGAACATTCCCTAGTGACACTAAAGTGTCAGGCAAGAAGGAAGCAAAAGAGCAGGTTAAGGCAATTATATTGAGGTCTGGGAAGGTTGCAAACCAAGAAAAAGCTCAAGTTCCAGAATCTGAAGATGTGGCTGAAGAAGAAGTGCAGAAGGAAGCAGAAGGGGAACCAAGGAAGAAAAATGTGGAACACACTCCTCCTGAGGGTAATACAGGGGAGAAAGAGATCTATCCTCCACCTCCTTTTCCTAAGAGGTTATAGAAGCAAAAGTTGGATAAGCAGTTTACGAAGTTTCTGGAGGTGTTCAAGAAACTTCATATCAACATACCTTCCGCTGAAGCTCTTGAACAGATGCCTAGCTATGCGAAGTTTATGAAAGGTATTCTCTCTCGGAAAGTGAAGCTTGATGAAATAGAGACAGTTGCTCTCATGGAGGAATGCAGTGCTGTGCTGCAACAGAAGTTGCGTTCGAAACTTAGGATCCTGAAAGCTTCACTATTCCTTGTACCATTGGAAAAATGTCATTTCACAAATGCTTATGTGACTGGGGCTAGCATCAATTTGATACCTTTGTCTATTTTCAAGAAGTTGGACTTACCTGATCCAAAGCCTACTTATATGACCTTGCAGTTAGCCGATCACCCGATCGCTCTATTACATATCCACCAGGCATTGTGGAGGATATCTTGGTCAAGATGGACAAACTAATCTTTTATGCGGACCTTGTAATTCTTTATTTTGAGGAGGATAAGAAGATTCCCATAATCTTGGGAAGAGCTTTCTTGGCTACTGGTCGAACCTTGATACATGTGCAGAAGGGTGAGCTCACTATGCGAGTACTGGATCAGGATGTGACGTTCAATATTTTCAATGCCATGAAATTCCTTACTGATAATGTGGAGTGCTTAAAAGTGGAGTTGGTCGATTCTGTGGTTACTTCAGAACTTGATCAAATGTTAAGGTCTAATGCCTTAGAGAAAGCCTTGTTGGGAAATTCAGATAGTGAAGATGATGAAGGTGATGAGCAATTGCAATATTAGAATGCTTCTCCTTGGAAGCGAAGGCTGGATATGCCTTTTGAATCTCTTGGATTGGAAGAGGTGAAAAATTCTCCAAAGCACCTCAAGCCATCTGTAATAACCCCAATTTTTAGAATTTTTGAAACACTAATAAATAGTAACTTTTGCTGATGATGTTGATTAAGGAAAATTATCAGATCACGCTATATAGGAGTCTGTTATAGAAATTCTAAGATCATATTAGTATTCCATAAAGTAAATGAGTGTATGTAAAGGTCGTCAGAATTCAGATTCGAAAACTTTGATTTTTCCCGAAAATTCACCAGATACCGAAAATATTGAGTATAAGGTAACATGATTAAAAGGATTTAAATTCAAGGATTATAAGAGGGGATCATAAAAGGAATATAAATATTGATAAAGGTTAGGGGAACCTAAGTAATAAAATCACGGATACATTTCCTCGAACGACCAACGAGAACGAACGATAAGCGAATCGTATAACCATTAAGCGATTAAGAAATGCAAGAGAGATTAGTACAAAGATCAAGGCTATAAATCAAACACATAGGCAAGGAGTAAGCCAATGATGCTTCCACCACCAAACATGGATAAGTGGCAAAGAAATGAGGCCATCATTGTGACACCAAGCTTAATTATCATCCACTCACTTAATCAAGCCATTAACCACAAAATATCAACCACAATTCATTTCTCACCACATAATCAACCAAGACAAGTCAAAATACTCTCCTCCCCCTTTTTAGCAAGCTCTCCCCCATCTTTTTTCAAGAAACCCGAGAGGAGAAAGAAATGAAAATGGAGGAAGATAAAATGCTTGTGTCTTGAGTTTTCCTTGGCCATTTTGCGCGTTCTATCTATCAAATTGAAGCCCTCGAGAAGCTCTACACAATTAGGGTAACCACTATCCTCACCTTCTTGATTTCCATACCCGTTTTTAACGTTTTACAGTTCAGGGGAAAAGTGTTTCAAGAATTAACTTTGTTTTCTTGATTTTATTTGAGGTTTTTCATTATGAGGCTAGTTAAGGATCATCTAGGTTTTTTAAGCATTACCCACTCTCCA
>NW_027420250.1:0-6696 GCF_009905375.1 Apium graveolens
AAAGGGATGGTAAATTGGGTTCTAAATCTTATGAAGTTACATTTTTAGGTTATTCTTTAACAGGTCTGCATATAGAGTGTATAATATATATATAAAAATGTTGTTAAAGAGTCATTGATGTCTCATTTCAAGAGTTTAATGATGATCTATCAAGGGAAGAGGAAGACGTTGCAGGTACTGGTACTGGCAGCGAGCTGGCAGTGAAGAATACTGATTCGCAGTAAGTTGACAAGTCAAAAGATGCAACTCCAGAAGTTGATAAAAAGATGGAACTTCTTCATCTATTGATAAAACTTTGGAACAGTTATCTAGACTTACTTTGAAAGGTCCAAGGGAAAATAGAGCGACTGAGAAGCTTTAGAATATATTTTGATGGTAAGTATCTATTTGAACAATAATGAAGTCATAGCTCAAAAATCTCTACCAAAGTCATCTCAGACAATAACAAATCATCCTCCAGAATTAATTTTGGTGATAGATCAGAAGGAATTAAGATAAGAAAAGGTGCAACAAATATTTGTGCTTTTCAGCTTTTCCAAGCTAGGGAGGAAACACATAATATCAATGAAGCTCTTAATAATGAAATTGGATGTGGAAATGCTAGAAGAACTCAATCAATTTGATAAATGTGATGTTTGGGTGGCACAAGAATACAATCAATAAGAAGGCATTAATTTTGATTAAAATTATGCTCATGTTCCAAGATTGGAATCAATCAGAATACTACTTTCATTTGCATGCTACAATAAAATCAAGTTATACCAAATGGATGTAAAGAGTGTGTTCTTAAATGGATTTTTAAAAAGGAAGTTTATGTCAAGAAACCTCCACGATTTGAGAATGAAAATATCCTATTACACTACACCAAGATAGGCCAATTACGACGGAAAAAAATGTGCGCCCAATTTACGACGGAAAAAAGTAAACGTCATAATTATTACGACGAAAGCCAAAATCATCGTAAGTTTAGTATTTATTAATAAAATTATGAACGACATGATTAAAAAAATAAAAATTATTTAAAGTTGCGACGATGAATTTCTAATCCTGACATGCAAGATGAATTTCTAATTTTTTTATAATTTTTTCATAGGACTAAAATTGATATATCTTAACATCCGTACGGTTGGATAGTCGAAAATTTCATTTTAAAAATTAATCTTGTAAATCGGGAACACGTCTCGTTGTCCGGAGAAGTACTTTTACTGGATTTTTCTAATTCTGACGTGCAAGATGGATTCTAATTTTTTTATAATTTTTTCATATGACTAAAATTGAAATATCTTAACATTCGTACGGTTGGATCGTCGAAAAAATACTTTTAAAAATTAATCTTGCAAATCGGGAACGAGTCTCGTTGTCGGGAGGGGTACTTTTACCGGATTTTTCTAATCCTGACATGCAAGATGAATTTCTAATTTTTTTATAATTTTTTCATAAGACTAAATTGATATATCTTAACATCTGTACGGTTGGATCGTCGAAAAATCATTTTAAAAAATAATCTTGGTAAATCGGGAACGAGTCTCGTGTGGGGAGGGTATTTACCGGATTTTTCTAATCCTGACATGCAAGATGAATTTCAAATTTTTTAATAATTTTTTCATATGAATAAAATTGATATATCTTAACATACGTACGGTTGGATCGTCAAAATTTCATTTTAAAAATTAATCTTGTAAATCGGGAACACGTCTCGTTGTCCGGAGTAGTACTTTTAATGGATTTTTCTAATTCTGACGTTCAAGATGAATTTCTAATTTTTTTATAATTTTATCATATGACTAAAATTTAAATATCTTAATATCCGTACGGTTGGATCGTCGAAAAAATCATTTTAAAATTAATCTTGCAAATCGGAACGAGTCTCGTTGTAGGGAGGGGTAATTTTACCGGATTTTTCTAATCCTGACATGCAGATTAATTTCTATTTTTTTGATAATTTTTTCATATGAAAAATTGATATATCTTAACATCCGTACGGTTGGATAGTCGAAAAAAATCATTTTAAAATTAATCTTGTAAATCGGGAACGATTCTAGTTGTGGGGATAGGTACTTTTACCGGATTTTTCTAATTCTGACATGCAAGATGAATTTCAAATTTTTAATAATTTTTTCATATGAATAAAATTGATATATCTTAAAATACGTACGGTTAGATCGTCGAAAATTTCATTTAAAAATAATCTTGTAAATCGGGAACATGTCTCGTTGTCCGGAGTAGTACTTTTACTGGATTTTTCTAATTCTGACGTTCAAGATGAATTTTTAATTTTTTATAATTTTTTCATATGACTAAAATTGAAATATCTTAACATCCGTACGGTTGGATCGTCAAAAAAATCATTTTAGAAATTAATCTTGCAAATCGGGAACGAGTCTCGTTGTCGGGAGGGGTACTTTTCCCGGATTTTTCTAATCTGACATGCAAGATGAATTTCTAATTTTTTTATAATTTTTTCATAGGACTAAAATTGATATATCTTAACATCCGTATGGTTGGATTGTCGAAAAAATTATTTTAAAAATTAATCTTGTAAATCGGAACGAGTCTCGTTGTGGGGATAGGTACTTTTACCGGATTTTTCTAATTCTGACATGCAAGATGAATTTCTAATTTTTTTTATAATTTTTTCATATGAATAAAATTGAAATATCTTAACATCGTACAGTTGGATCGTCGAAAAAATCATTTTAAAAATTAATCTTGTAAATCGGGAACGAGTCGTTGTTTGGAGGGGTACTTTTACCGGATTTTTCTAATCCTGACATGCAAGATGAATTTCTAATTTTTTTATAATTTTTCATAGGACTAAAATTGATATATCTTAAACATCCGTACGGTTGGATCGTCGAAAATTATTAATTTAAAATTAATCTTGTAAATCGGGAACGGTCTCGTGTTATGGAGGGGTAACTTTTACCGGATTTTTCTAATCCTGACATGCAAGATGAATTTCTAATTTTTTTATAATTTTTCATAGGACTAAATTGAATATATCTTAACATCCGTACGGTTGGATCGTCGAAAAAATCATTTTAAAAATTAATCTTGCAAATCGGGAACGAGTCTCGTTGTCGGGAGGGTACTTTTACCGGATTTTTCTAATCCTGACATGCAAGATGAATTTCTAATTTTTTTATAATTTTTTCATAGGACTAAAATTGATATATCTTAACATCCGTATGATTGGATCGTCGAAAAAATCATTTTAAAAATTAATCTTGTAAATTGGGAACGAGTCTCGTTGTCCGGAGTAGTACTTTTATCGGATTTTTCTAATTCTGACATGCAAGATGAATTTCTAATTTTTTTTATAATTTTTTCATATGATAAAATTGAAAATCTTAACATCCGTACAGTTGGATCGTCGAAAAAATCATTTTAAAAATTAATCTTGTAAATCGTGAATGGAGTCTCGTTGTCTAGAGGGGTACTTTTACCGGATTTTTCTAATCCTGACATGCAAGATGAATTCTAATTTTTTTATAATTTTTTCATAGGACTAAAATTGATATATCTTAACATCGTACGGTTGGATCGTTGAAAAAATCATTTTAAAAATTAATCTTGTAAATCGGGAACGAGTCTCGTTGTGGGGACGGGTACTTTTACCGGATTTTTCTAATCCTGACATGCAAGATGAATTTCAAATTTTCTAATAATTTTTTCATATGAATAAAATTGTTATATCTTAAAATCCGTACGGTTGGATCGTCAAAAATTTCATTTTAAAAATTAATCTTGTAAATCGGGAACATGTCTCGTTGTCCGGAGTAGTACTTTTACTGGATTTTTCTAATTCTGACGTTCAAGATGAATTTCTAATTTTTTTATAATTTTTTCATATGACTAAAATTGAAATATCTTAACATCCGTACAGTTCGATCGTCGAAAAAATCATTTTAAAATTAATCTTGCAAATCGGGAACGAGTCTCGTTGTCGGGAGGGGTACTTTTACCGGATTTTTCTAATCCTGACATGCAAGATGAATTTCTAATTTTTTTATATTTTTTTCATAGGACTAAAATTGATATATCTTAAATCCGTATGGTTGGATCGTCGAAAAAAAAATCATTTTAAAAATTAATCTTGTAAATCGGGAACGAGTCTCATTGTGGGGATAGGTACTTTTACCGGATTTTTCTAATTCTGACATGCAAGATGAAGTTCTAATTTTTTATAATTTTTCATATGAATAAAATTGAAATATCTTAAGATCCGTACAGTTGGATCGTCGAAAAAATCATTTTAAAAATTAATCTTGTAAATCGGGAATGAGTCTCGTTGTTTGGAGGGGTACTTTTACGGATTTTTCTAATCCTGACATGCAAGATGAATTTCTAATTTTTTATAATTTTTTCATAGGACTAAAATTGATATATCTTAACATATGTACGGTTGATCGTCGAAAAAATTATTTTAAAAATTAATCTTGTAAATCGGGAACGAGTCTCGTTGTGGGGACAGGTACTTTAACCTGATTTTTCTTAACACATGCAAGATGAATTTCAAATTTTCTAATAATTTTTTCATATGAATAAATTGTATATCTTAACATCCGTACGGTTGGATCGTCGAAAATTTCATTTTAAAAATTAATCTTGTAAATCGGGAACGCGTTCTCGTTGTCCGGAGTAGTACTTTTACTGGATTTTTCTAATCCTGACATGCAAGATGAATTCTATTTTTTTTTATAATTTTTTCATATGACTAAAATTGAAATATCTTAACATCCGCACGGTTGGATCGTCGAAAAAATCATTTTAAAAATTAATCTTGTAAATCGGGAATGAGTCTCGTTGTCGGGAGGGTACTTTTACCGGATTTTTCTAATCCTGACATGCAAGATTTTCAATTTTTTAATAATTTTTCATATGACTAAAATTGATTTATCTTAACATCCGTACAGTTGGATCGTCGAAAAAATCATTTTAAAAATTAATCTTGTAAATCGGGAACGAGTCTCATTGTCCTGAGGGGTACTTTTACCGGATTTTCTAATCCTGACATGCAAGATGAATTTCAATTTTTTAATAATTTTTTCATATGACTATAATTGATATCTTACATCCGTAAGGTTGGATCTTCGAAAATCATTTAAAAATTTAACTTGTAATCGAGAATCTCTTTTTATCACTTATACTTTTACAATGGTTTCCTTAAAAACCATTGTGTAAAGATAACTAAGACAATATTTTTTTATTATAAAACCGTTGTGTAAGCATATCACCTTTTTCAATCTAACGGCTAATATCTAATCTCATTTCAATCAAGGGCTGTCATTCTGACACATCAGCAATCCGAGTAAAATGTGACAAACCTATCATCGGGTGCCAGCTCATCAGGTGGTGCCCATTGAAATTATAAATTAACTATTTCAGACAATGTTTTATTCCATTGTATGAAGTATCTAAGACAACCTTTCTAAAACTGTTGTGTGAATTACACAACGTAATATCTAAAGCTTGTATGAGACCAACTAAGACAATACTTTTGTTTTAACATAAAACCGTTGTTCAAGAATATCAACTATTTTTTATCTAACGGCCCATATCAAATCTCATATCAATGAAGGGCTTTATTTGGCCCACTCAGCAATCCTTGTGAATGATTTACCACCTATCACGTGTTGCCACCTCAATACGTGGTACCCATTGAAATTTCTTAGACAACTGTTTTCAGACCGTTGTTTGATGGTTTAGGGACAACCTTTCCGAAAAACCGTTGTCTTGAATTGTTGGGTTCCGAAGGCATAAAACGCAGCGGATATAACGTAAATAAAACAAAATTTCGAAACCCAAAATAGGATCCATCTATAATTATGTGCAGATTATGGATATACGAATCATACCTTTCAAGAGTTAACTTTCAGAACTCAACGGAGATCTAGCTATCACGCTTTGTGTCTACCTCTCGGAGAAACACCTCTATGGTATCCACACGAGCACCTTCAAGAACGTCTCACGAACTTGACTACGGTATGGATGTATAGCTCCTTCACGATCTGAATTGCCTCTGCTCTCTTTGCTGCTAGGGTTTTCTTAAAAAACGTACAAGCCTCTTTAACCTCTCATTATCTATTTATAATGATGATTAAAAAGGTCCATAATAGCAAAGCCCAACCCTAGTAGTATGGATTAAATAATAAAAAATGATTTTATTATTTAATTAAACTAAGTCATACTTAATTATATGGGCAAAAACATTCCTTTTAATTCGAATTTATATTATCTCAATTAAGTCTTACTTAATATAATAAATTAAATATCAATCAATTAATTTTAAATCCATAATTTAAATTACTATTCCATTAAGTGCTCTATATTGTAGACCTATAGGCTATTATTTAATTGGCAATAATTTATTCTCAATAAAATTATAAACATGAGCGGGTATCTAGTTACATCATGTACCCAATTAAAACAATAATTAAATGTGATTATAAAACCTTTCGTGATTAATATTTCATGTAAGATAATCCTTTAACCATACAATTATAGATTAAACGCGAGGCATGTATTTAGTATCATCTCAACATTAATCAGGTTTACTTGATCCATGAGTAGATTATCGAGAAAATCATTATTTGAGCAGGCATGCTTATAATCTCACTCATCAAGAGGCCAATAATATCTCTCTAATTATAGGAGGGTTAAATCCTTTATCTGTATTATATTCTCATACGACTC